>NC_029775.3:28533230-28544904 GCF_000817695.3 Arachis duranensis
TTCCGAGTAGGATTCCGGTAATGAATGACTGTGACGTGCTTCAAACTTTAACCTGCTGGGCGTTAGTGACAGACGCAAAAGAGGGATTCTATTCCAGTAGGAGCGGGAACCAACCGGTGATTAGCCGTACTGTGACAGAGTGCGTTAGCATAGTTTTCACTGCGAGGATGGGATGTAGCCATCAGCCATGGGTGATGCCTCCAGACTGGTTAGCTGTGCGAGTGACAGCCGCACAGGATATTTCCCCGAGAGGAAGAAAGTAGCCACAGTTGATGGTGAACCCCCCTATACAAAGCTTACCATGGAAAGGAGTAAGAAGGATTGAGTAGAAGCAGTAGGAGAGCAGGTGTGCTTGGGCTCTACAGCATCTCCACCCGCTTATCTGAAATTCCTACCAATGAATCTGCATAAGTCTTCTATCCCTTTTATTATTCCTTTTTATTAATTATTCCAAAAAATCATAAACTATTTTAATCTGCCTGACCGAGATTTACAAGGTGACCATAGCTTGCTTCATACCAACAATCTCTGTGGATTCGACCCTTACTCACGTAAGGTTTATTACTTGGACGACCCAGTACACTTGCTGGTTAGTTGAACGGAGTTGTGAGAATAAACAGTGCCCTAAGAGTAAATATATGCTAAAGCTCAAAAAGATAGTAATCACAATTTTGTCCACCAAGTTTTTGGCGCCGTTGCCGGGGATTGTTCGAGTATGGACAACTGACGGTTCATCTTGTTGCTCAGATTGGGTAATTTTCTTTTCGAAAATCTTTTTCAAAAATTTTCTTTTCTTTTTCGTTTTTCTACACTTTATTTTCGAAAAAATTAATTAAAATACAAAAAAAATTAGAAAATCATAAAATCCAAAAATATTTTGTGTTTCTTGTTTGAGTCTTGAGTCAGTTTTTAAGTTTGGTGTCAATTGCATGCTTTAAAAATTTTTCTTGCATTTTTTTTCGAAAATCCCATGCATTCATAGTGTTCTTCATGATCTTCAAGTTGTTCTTGACAAGTCTTCTTGTTTGATCTTGATGATTTCTTGTTTTATGTCTTTTCTTGTTTTTCATGTGCATTTTTGCATTCATATTTTCCATGCATTAAAAATTTCTAAGTTTGGTGTCTTGCATGTTTTCTTTACATCAAAAATTTTTTCAAAATTATGTTCTTGATGTTCATCATGATCTTCAAAGTGTTCTTGGTGTTCATCTTGACATTCATATCATTCTTGCATGCATTCATTGTTTTGATCTAAAAATTTCATGCATTGAGTATTTTTGTTGTTTTTCTCTCTCATCTTTCAAAAATCAAAAATAAAAAAAAAATATCTTTTCCTTATTTCCCTCCAAAAATTCGAAATTTTGGGTTGACTTGGTCAAAAATTTTCAAAATTAGTTGTTTCTTACAAGTCAAGTCAAAATTTCAAATTTTAAAAATCTTATCTTTTCAAAATCTTTTTCAAAAATCATATCTTTTTCATTTTTTTCTATTTTTCGAAAATTTCAAAAATATTTTTCAAAATTATTTTCAAAATCTTTTTCTTATCTTTATATCATATTTTCAAAAATTAGCTAACAATTAATGTAATTGATTCAAAAATTTGAAGTTTGTTACTTTCTTGTTAAGAAAGGTTCAATCTTTAAATTCTAGAGTCTTATCTTGTAGTTTCTTGTTAGTTAAGTCCTTTTAAAAATTAAATCTTTTTCAAAATATCTTTTTCTTAAAACTTTTATCTTATCTTTTTATCTTATCCTTTTCAAAATTTTTATTTTTCAAAATTTAATTTCAAAATATCTTATCTAACCTCTTATCTTCTTTTCTTTTTCAATTTTGATTTCAAATCTTTTTCAATCAACTAACTAACTTGTTGTTTGTTTCTTATCTTGTTCAAAACCACCTAACTACTTCTCCCTCTTCTATTTTCGAAAATATCTCTCTCTTTTTCAAAAATTCTTTTTAATTAATTAATTGTTTCATGTTTTAATTTTAATTACATTTTATTTTCAAAAATTACTAACCTCTTTTTCAAAATTATTTTCGAATTCTCTCTTCTCTTTTCTTCTTCTATTTAATTATTTAAGTACTAACACTTCTCTTCACCTATCTCCATCCATAAATCCGAATCCATTCTTCATTCTTCTACCCCTTTCTTTTTCTACTAACATAAAGGAATCTCTATACTTTGACATAGAGGCTTCCTTTTCTTTTCTTGTTTTCTTCTCTTTCATATGAGCAGGAACAAGGAAAAAGGCACTCTTGTTGAAATTGATCCAGAACCTGAAAGGACTCTGAAGAGAAAATTAAGAGAAGTTGATCCAGAACTTGAAAGGACTCTGAAGAGAAAATTAAGAGAAGCTAAATTACAACAATCTAGAAATAACCTTTCAGAAATTTTCGAACAAGAGAAGGACATGGCAGCCGAAAATAATAATAATAATGCAAGGAGAATGCTTGGTGACTTCACAAAACCAACGTCCATGTTTGATGGAAGAAGCATCTCCATTCCTGCCATTGGAGCCAATAACTTTGAGCTTAAGCCTCAACTAGTTGCTTTAATGCAACAAAACTGCAAGTTTTATGGACTTCCATCTGAAGATCCTTATCGGTTTTTAACTGAGTTCTTGCAGATCTGTGAGACTGTAAAGACGAATGGAGTTGATCCTGAAGTCTACAGACTCATGCTTTTCCCTTTTGCTGTAAGGGACAGAGCTAGAAGATGGTTGGATTCACAACCTAAGGATAGCCTGGACTCCTGGGATAAGCTGGTCACTGCCTTCTTGGATAAATTCTTTCCTCCTCAAAAGCTGAGCAAGCTGAGAGTGGATGTTCAAACCTTCAAACAAAAAGACGGTGAATCCCTCTATGAAGCTTGGGAAAGATACAAGCAGCTGACCAAAAGATGTCCATCTGACATGTTTTCAGAATGGACCCTATTAGATATATTCTATTATGGTCTCTCTGAATTTTCGAAAATGTCATTGGACCATTCTGCAGGTGGATCTATTCACCTAAAGAAAACGCCTGAAGAGGCTCAAGAACTCATTGACATGGTTGCAAACAACCAATTCATGTATACCTCTGAGAGGAATTCCGTGAATAATGGGATACCTCAGAATAATGGTTTCAATGGTGGTGTAATTCAACTGAGCCGAATCCAAAGTTTTTGACGCATATGCTATAGTGTAAGGGCCGTTACCATCGTGCTGTGCTAGCGCAGCTTCTACGGCGTGATTCGAGGCGTCGCACATGATCTCAAAGGGTCGATTCCACTTTAGACCTCGCACAATAGGGGCCGTGGTTAACGCTTGCTTCAACTTGTCAAAAGCCTTTTTGCAATCCTCGTCAAAACAAAATTCCACGTCCTTTTGCAGTAGGCGGGAGAGAGGTAAGGTGACCTTGCTAAAATTCTTAATGAATCGACGATAAAAATCTGCATGGCCCAAGAAAGAATGGATCTCCCTCAATGAGGAAGGGTAAGGTAAACTGGAAATGACATTAATCTTAGCCGGGTCGACGGAGATACCATCCTTAGAGACAATATGACCCAATACTATACTTTGTTTCACCATGAAGTGGCACTTTTCGAAATTTAAAACAAGGTTAGTATTGGTGCATCACTCTAATACCCGAGCTAAGTTTTCTAAACAAGTATCAAAGGAGCTACCATACACACTGAAATCATCCATGAAGACTTCCATGCAATCCTCCAAAAGATCTAAGAAAACACTTGTCATGCACCTTTGGAACGTTGCCGGTGCATTGCACAAGCCAAACGTCATTCTCTTATATGCGAACGTTTCAAAGGAACAAGTGAAGGTAGTTTTCTCTTGATCTTCAGGAGCTATATGAATCTAAAAGTACCCTGTGTATCCATTTAAAAAGCAGTAATGGGATTTACCTGCCAAGCGATCCAACATTTGGTCAATGAATGGTAACGGGTAATGGTCATTCCGTGTTGCTTGATTTAGCTGGCGGTAATCAATGCACACTCGCCAAGTATTCTGAACTCGGGTGGCTACAAGTTCTCCACTCTCCGTCTTCACTATTGTTACTCCAGACTTCTTTGGCACTACTTGGACCGGACTTACCCATTCACTATCTGAAATAGGGTAAATGATGTCCGCTTCCAAGAGGCGAGTTACTTCCTTCTTGCCACATCAAGGATTGTGAGATTTAGCCGTCTTTGAGGTTGTCAAATCGGCTTAGTGCCTTCTTCCGAGAAAATTCTATGGAGGTACACTTTAGGGCTTATCCCCATAATGTCGCTTAGGCTCCATCCAATCGCCCTCTTATACTTCCGGATAACCCCAAGGAGCTGTTGCCACTATCACCGGAAATATATGTTCCTCATCAAGGAACACGTACTTAACATGGGGTGGTAGTGGTTTCAAGTCGTCCCTTGCTTCTTGGTGGGGTAACTTATCCTCTTGCTTGAGGAAACTTGAGGGAGCACTGTCATCTTCTTCGCCCTCTGGGTCTCCTTCTTGTGAACTCCCCTCATCACTTAGACCTTCTTGAGGCTCCTGGTTGCAACCTTCATCAAGCCCCTTCTTTTTCCCATCTTCACCAAAGCTTTTGCTTTCTTCAATAGATTCCTTCCTCGGGAAGGTGGTTTGAGAGTGACTCTCATCAAACGGCTCACTTCCTTCCGGAGCAATGGCACAAATGCTAGACATCAGAATATATGGGTGCAAGGAGGTTGGGGAAACAAGGCTACTAGGGGTGGAGCAAGAGGGTGCTAGTCGTGACAAAGCTTCAGCAAGAGTTGCCATGAAATTTTCTTGCTTCTTTTGAAATTCCCTCTGCTCTTGGATGAGGGTTTGAAAGGTTGGCTCTCCGTAAGGGGATGGGGTGGTGGTAAAAGCTAGGATGTCCCAACTGTGGTAGTAGGTGGGTGGTTAGAGAGGAATTTGGTGGAGGGAAGGATAAAGGGGCTTGGGGGTATAATGGTTGTGTCTCAAATTGAGAATATGGGGTATGAGCATATGGACAGACAAAATTATGAGACGGATGTGCTCCACTAGGTGGGAGAAGTTGATGGACATTAAGATCATAGGGTCCTCACAACAGTCCTTGTTGCCAAGAATGGATTGCTTGTGACCTTTCCTCGAGTCGAACTCTCATACCTTGTGGTGAGCTTGTGTTGGGATTGCTACCCCCTACAACATGATGACAACCAGACTCCAAGCCAAAAGGGTAATAATTCATGATGAATAGGAAAAATAAACGCAGTTATATTCAACAAAGGCAATGAACCAATGAGTATGTGTATTCTAACTATGACTATCCACCTAGAACTAGACAAACAAAAAAGTGTAAGTTGCTATCTACCCTAAGATGGAGACAATGAAAGCATGCAACTATAAAAAGCAAAACACAAGCAGGCAAGTAAACAAAAGCTAACTTAACAACTTATAACAACTAAAATTACTAAAGAGGAAAGTAGTATCTACAACTAGTGTCAAGTAGCAAACCAAAAATCAAGTATTCACACTATTCACATATTTACACAACCAAAATCATGGCACTCATTGCTCTCAAAGTGATATCCCCGGCAACGGCGCCAAATTTGACGAACAGCCAATGCATGGGTTAGGAATTTGATTATCCAAAATGGAATCGGCGTTGCAAGTATAGTCCTAACCCAACAAAGTGACCATCGATCAAATGTTATCACAATACAAACCAAATATAAACCGAGAGTGTTTAATTCCCGAGTCGTTCTCCCTAGGAATCACTCAACGGCAATGAGTGTGCAAATTTTTTGTTGTAGTGATCAAGGGATTTTCAATGAAGAGATAAACATATAAAGCAATAAAAGAACATGCAAAATTGTAACGATTGAACGAATAAAGCAATTAAAGAACCGAGTGTGTAATATAAACAAGTAAAGTATGAAAGATATTAACATAACAAAATATGAAAGATTGAAAGCATAAAAAGGGGCCTTGGCTTGGAGTGAGCTAGGGATCCTTTCCTTGTTAGAACCACAACTATGACAATTATAATGGATTAGTCTCACTTGATCAACCCTCACATCGGAAGATAAGTTAAATGAGCGTAAGTGTCCTTAACCCACAAATCCTAAATTGCTTGCTAATTGCCTTAGCAACAACTTAGCGTTAGTGGGAACAAGAGCAATTAACAATCCAAGAATTGACAATAAATGTTGGACATCCCAACTCTAGGAACCCAATTGCTCACTTTACCCAAGCCAAGAGGTAAAAGCTTAGCCTAAAACCATGTTTGATATTTTGTCAAACACTTGGTGGGAAAAAAGCTTAAACATGGTGAAAATGAGAAAAGACTTGAAATTAAAACAACAATTGATCTCAATCAATAAGAATGACATAAGAAAGCATGAATGAACATCAAACATCAAATTCATCAACAAGAAATTTAAATTGCAAGAGAGAAGTAAAATTGAACTATAACTTGCATTAGAAGAAAATGTAAGAACAAAGTAACAAGAAAGAGTAATAACAAGAGAATACTTACAATGGGACTTAGCAAATCCAAGATCAAAAATGGAAAATGGCACTTGAATATAAAACTCTAATGAAAACCCTAGTAGAGGTTGAAGAAAACTTAGAGAAAAACTAAAATAAAACTTTCTACTACTACTCCTAAAACTCCCCTAATGATATGCTATCCTATTCCCTTCCTTCTCCCTCCAATATGAGCTAAGAGACCTCAGAAATGGGCCTCCAAAACCCCCCAAATCACGAGTCACGTACCTTTTTAATGAAGTCATGTGTGAACACCTGTGCGGACGCACAGGCGTGTGTGTCTGCACACTTTGCAAATCTTCCTTCCTGTGCGCACACACGAGAAGCTGTGCGCACGCACACTAGGCGATGCTTGGCTGGACGCACGACGTGCTCCTATTGGTCCACATGCTCTGATTGGGTTCTTGTGCGGACGCACAGGGGGCTGTGCGCACACACACGTCTCAGGACTCTTCTCCTTTGAGTCTTCATGTTTTCTCCACTTTGCATGCTCACTTTCCATTTTCTCCAACACATTCCTTCCTTATACACCTGAAATCACTCACAAATGACATCAAGACATCTAATGGAAGGCAAAATGGAATAAAAATAGATCAAATAAAGCATAAAAGAGTATGTTTTCACAATCAAGCACAATTTGGGAGGAAATATCAAAAGCATGCTATTCAAGGGAATAAGTGCAAGTTTATGTGATGAAATCTATTCAATTCTAGCAAAAAATTATCATTAATTATGGATTCATCAAAATGCTTCTTTAAAGTTAATTTGTAAAAGCTTTAAAATCGAATTTATCTTGTTAGACATTGATTTGAATTTGATTTGGTGTTCTTGAAAATATGAACATGATGCACCTTTGGAAACAACTTGATTTTGAATTGATTTGGTTTTGAACCCCTTGAAGAGGGTTGTGGAATGGTTTAGTTGGGACCTAGAAAGGGTGGCAAAGTCCAACTTTTAGGGGAGGTGCTGTCGAAATTTCTATAAAATTTGGGACTTTAATTAGAGATGTTATTCGGAAAATTATGAATTTAAGGCCTTTACTATTTCACTTGGAGAATTGTGAATTTAAGACTTTTATTTTCTTCACTTGAATTATTTATGAAAGTGATAAAATTATGTTTTGAAAAGAATCTTACAAAAGAGGATTACGCCTTAGCTTTGTTCCTAAGAAAAGCACTATATTTTTTGGTGCAAGTCATTTGGAAGAGAATTATGTTTACACGGCTCAGCTTGGCTTAGATTTTATTCTTATTACTCAAATCAAGAAGCCAAGGTTTTAAAGATTTTGAACAAATTTGAGAAAATGAGTTATGTTATTCTCCCCTAAAGACTTGAGACTCTGCTGAGGAACTTTTGTTACAAAATCCTGTTTTTGGATGGATGATTTTGAATATGTCAAAAGAGATCTTTAATTTGCCATGGTTTTGGAAGTTTTGGAAAGAGGATGCCGATGGTGGCTTTGTTTTAAAAAGGGAACCTACTTTGAGTAAAAGTGCCTTATGATCTTGAAATGATTTGAGGAATGGAAATTTTAAAGACAAGGCTGAAAGGAATTGATTTTTGACTTCAAAGTGAAGTGAATTGAGAAAAAGTGATTTATGGCTTGAATGATGATTTTATGAGTTTGATGATATTGGATGGTGGAAGTGCTATTATGTTATGAGCCGAAATGGCTGTGTATGATAATGACTTATGGCTAATTGCGGAAAATGTTATGAGCTGGATGGCTGATGATGAATCATGAATTTAAGCCGGATTGCCGAGATGAATGTTGATTTATGGCTGAGAATGAATGCATATATGCTGAGTTATTGATATTGTGATTGTTGCACTTCACCTATCTGAAATACGAGTTTTCCTAGGTGAAAGTAGTGGCTAGCCACCACGTGCTCCAGGTGGAGACTCGATACTCTGCTGACCCTATGTCGTAAGTATGGCCGGACACTGTGAAAGTTCCGGATGAACTCTCCCCTGTGAATATACACTAATGAGGGTGTTGGATGTGAATTATAATTATGATTGGGAATAACTTGAGTTGGGGATGCACGACAGAGAGACAGTCCAATGGTTAGCTACCAGGACTTGTCGGGTTGGCTTTATAACCGAAATATGATATCATCAGCCACTAGGACAGGCATTCATCATATGCATCTATGTGACATTGTTTGGGTGTGCATATTGTACTTGGTTTTCCTTTGTGATTAATTGTGGTTAGCTGCTAATTGTTTTACTTGAAGTAATTGTTTGTTTATACTTGAACTTTCCTACTTGTGTTTGCGACTGGAATTCTGTTGGACTGTGGTGATTGGTTGTTGTTTGGATTATTTGGGCCTAGGGTTGTGCTTGACCATAAGGTGGGCCGGAGGCCATGTTTGGTTGATGTTCCTGGTTTAGAAAAGTATAAAGACTAATCTGGTTCATTAAAGATAAACATTTTGAAAGGCTTTTGAATTTTTAAGAAATGAATAGTTTTCTCTTTCAGAAAAGATTTCAGAATTTTCTTTTATAGTAAACCTTTGCTTTTGAAAAGACGCATAAGACAATTATTAATCACTGTAATGATTCTATCTCGCGTATCCTATTATAGTAATTTTGCAACCCTATAGTGAGAACCCTTTCGAGGATGATGTTCTCACTCCCCTATAGGTCTTTTCTTTTTCAGGTTACGGATGACGAAGTTCGGAAGAGTTTATTTCTTTTTTTTTAGAAGATGTTTTTGTATTGTTTTAGTATATATGTTTGTATCTTATATTGTAAGTATGAATGTATGTTTTCGAAAAATTCGGACTGAGTTTTAAACAGGCTGATATTTTAGTATTAAATATTATAAGAGACGTCGGAATACCCGAGCTATCAGAGTGGCACAGCCGGAAGTGTAACATTTTGATAGTTAGGGTGTTACATTATGGTGTCAGAGTAGTCTTTTCTGTAGAGCCTGAGGAATGGATTGACTATGCTTCAATTACATACTCTGAGTGTCTGTCATGCAATAGTCTTGTCGAATGATGAGAATTAGATCTTTTTGCACATGATGGTCTATTGATTAACGCTATTAGTCTGGCATTGCATACTTCTTGGTATTAAGTTTGGCCGGCTTAATACTAGCAAATTATGTATATGAGAGCACTAATGGGTTATCATAGATGATATACGAGTTTTGGGTAAAGTGAATCACGGGTTTTGGGAACGTTAGAAACTACTTCTCGAGGTTATTTAGTTGTGTGTCTTGAATTCTATTTGAGTCAACTTGTTCTTTTATAGCCTAACTTAAAGTTCTTGTTTGCTAATCCTTTTCAAAAGTAGTTTGATTTTTCAACCCTATTCCTCTATTCATATGCATTCTTGTATGATCCTAATTGCATATGCTTGTTTGAAATTCTTGTTGTATCTATCTTTCTCTGTTTAAATTTCTCATCTTGATTCATGTGTTCTTTGATATAGCTTTGAACTTGTCTTAATGCGCTGTGCCTTTTAAGTCCTGATTCCGAGTCCATTCTTAGAGAAATTATGATTCAGTTTTTCTCTTACTTGATAGTAATTACAATCAATTTTGAAATTTTTATAAAATTGCTGTTGATTCGATATACACCTATCTATATAAAACTTTGAAAATTCCTTATACAGTTTAATAACTATTTATCTCTAATGCCTTACCTGTACTTTTACTAGTTTATGGAATTATACTTACTTTAAATAGAATTTGACTTTCTAATAATTTTACTACAGTTCCAATACATATCTTAATTTGATTATTGATTTAAGTATTTTTCAAAATTCTGGAGAGAAAGGATTTTTGGCTTTCATCCTGATTGAGTTTCGTTTGATAAACTTCACTTAAGTTATTTTTATTTGAGTTTGCTTTAGCATACTACATTATTTAAGCCATTGTTGTTCTTTTGAAAATGTTGGACTCATAGCTTTCTCCTTATGAACGGACTCGTTCTTCCTTAAACTTTTCATCTCTATGAATGTCATAATTGATTCTATTTTTAAATATTCTTATACCTCTTGTGAGCATTACCATCAATCCCAGCTTCCCTTCTCTTGTGAATCTCATCCTTATATAAGTCAGCTTGATTTGTTTCAATTTTGTGTATCATTTATCCTCTCATTGTTTTTGCCAGAGTTCTTAGTTAAAAGATTCTTTCTCGAGAATTGCTATTGATGAGTTGATTCCCTTTTAGTATGTCCTAATCTTTTTTAATGTTCTTGTGAGGAAGTGATTTCAAGTATACTCTCGGAGTTTTGTCTTGAACTTTTTAAAGACATTGTGATTCCTCTTTAAGGATATTGTAAGAAAAATTTTTTTGTTGCTTGATTATAATTGAAACCATTGTTCAATTTTTGACAAAGTTGTTTTAAAGTTGGCATGCGCTATTTTAAATGAAGTTTTGAAAAGCTTCTTTAATTAGTAGAAACCTGTCCGTTTGTAGCACACTACTTATTTCCTCAGACACTGTTGCTGAGACTACGAACCCATTGGTAAAATCTAACCCATTCATAAAGGTAAAATCTATAATTGTGGAAGTCCAATCAAGGTTCAACTACACCATTAGTTACCGAAAGGCTTGGTTGGCAAAGTAGAAGTCAATAGCCAAAGTTTTGGTGAATGGGAAGAATTTTACCTAACTTTATCATTGTGGGTTTCGACAATGGTTCAGAAGATGCCTAGTTCACAAGTCCAAATAGAAACACAACATATGTATAACGGGAGTGAAGAGGTGGACAGTGTCAAGATATTTCACCGGGTATTATAGAGTTTCAATCCATACATTAGAGCTATCAATCCATCTGGTCATAACATCTCCATCAATCGGTAAGCCATATATATGTGCCACATGCATATTCTAGTGTCACCGTATTCTTACTGACCGACAATGCGAAGGTGTGAGTCTCTGGCCTCCACCTTTCCTTAAGAGCAGATAGCAATGTGTCATTTCCTTTAATCTCCTCAATTCTTGAGATGTGGTAGAATTTCGTTGTTTGTAAGACTTATTCAACTGCTGGATACCACGTCTCCAATGGATCAAGTTTACGGGCAGAAGGTTTCTATTAGCTTGGTAGAATCAAAATACAAAAAAAAATATTAAATTTTATATTAATTATTAATTTTAATAATTACAAAATAAAATAAATTAATAATATTAAAACATAAAATAATAATA
>NC_029775.3:28545011-28560247 GCF_000817695.3 Arachis duranensis
TCAAATAAAAAATAATTACGAAAATTTGAATTCTTTATTAATATTTATAAAAATATTGGTTTTAATAATTACAAATTAAAATAACGTAATATATAATACTATAACAGAAATAAGAAAATTAAATTACCATACAGAAATCCGAAAATTTTTTTTATGTATGTATATTATTTACTAATTTGACAATTAAAATAAATATAAAATATTATTTTACAATAGAAAATCAAAATGAATTACAGCATATCTCAAAAATTATATTTATTAATAACTAATTAAATAATAACAGGAAATAAAATAATAATAACAAAAATTGAAATAATAATAATAATATTATTATCACAAAAAATCTAAAAAAATAATTAAATAATTAACTATAATATTATTATTAATAATAATATTAATCAAATAATAAATTTATGCAATTATGTTAAGCCAAATAATTGATAATATGTTCTTTTACCGACATATAATCACGTACCATTTTTACTAAATATGTGTATATAATTTTTATTACGTATAAATTACGCACTAAATACTCTCAATAAAATATTTAATAGCTATACTTTTCTTCTTAAACACTCTATGCTCTCCAAAGTAAAAACTCTCTCAACTCTCTTTCATGTAAAAATATTACCTGCGGATAGCATCTAAAGAAGTGAAAAGTGAGCTCAATGTGGGAGATTTTTAAAGCCATATTATCTTACTGCGTTGCATGTTTTTGTAGAGGCCATGTTTCCTGCATGCCAACACTGTCAACACGCAATAACTGTAGGTCAAAAAGCAGCAAAAATCTTTAAAAAGTTGTGCAGATTTTTTCAAAAACCAAAAGAATCTCTATTATTTCTACTGCACAAACACGCTACATCTGTGTTGAAGGGGACTCAACACGTGTCAAAGTTCTCTGAAAAGCTGTTGTCACAGCTTGAAACACGCTACATGCGTGTTGAGAGACTCTCTAAAAAGCAACTGCCATTGCTTAGAACATGCTACATGTGTGTTTGATTTACTCTATATACATGTTGGCTCAGATGTATTTTGCAGCTCCACATTGTGGTCACCGTGATGGAATATAGTTGCACAAAACACAATAGTTATCCATATTAAAAATAAGTTTTGACCATTTCTGGATTTAGATTAAAGTTAAATATTATTAATTAATTTTGTAATAAAAATTAACATCTATTGATTAAATTAAAAATAACATATAAAAATTGATAAAAATATGCTTTATATAAAAAATTGGAATAGTATTTGAATAAATTAATAGTTTAACATCTTAATGTAAATAAATATTACGTTACAAAATAAAACACCAATAAAGTATATAAAAAATAATATACTATATTATACAAAATAAAAAAAGTATATTTATCTTATATAATAAAAGATACTATATAAGAAATTCATTTAACATTATTTGTCACTTTAGCATTTTTCATTAATGAAATGAGGTCATGTCACCAAAAATTAATTTAAGAAGGAAAAAAATAGTGTTATTCAATAATATTGTATCATGGTGTGTTACGCAGAAATGTGAATTTGCAAATGTACGAAACTTGCAAAATGAAACATGCGTTTGTCATAAAAAAAAATGGAAAAAAAAAAAGAAAAAATGGCCTGCAAAACACATGCTGCATTATGCATGAGAGTGAATGCATGCTCGAAACGTGTCTCCAAGTACTACACGTTTGACCAACTTTGTATGAGACGAAGCAAAACACAACTTGTATTTTGCAGATGCACCATACTGAAAGTTCGTGCATGTGCGACACGTATCCCTCCAATTCTTTGACTACTTTTCTCCTTGACTTACCCTTTATATTCGTTGTTGAACCTGCGTTTTGCACATTAACGAAAGAAGGGGTGAAGAACTTCGCGTATGTGTGAGAGAGAGGGTAGTGAAGAAAATTTTTTTCTTTTTATCAATTGCATCAGTTTTTTATTTTTAGTTGTTTAATTTTAATTAAATTAAAATGATTCGTGATTTTACATTAGCTACAGAGCATGTTATTAAACGTCTGGATAATCTTCAATTTATAAATGTTTTTATTTTTTTATTATTATATTATATTATTTTTGTTAATGTTATTATTATTACTATTATTATTATAATTATTATTACTGGTTTTTATTATTATTATGTGTAGTAGTATAGGCTATTTCTTATCATCATCATCATCGTTATTATTATTATGACCTTATATATATTAGAACTATTGTCTTTATATTATCATCATCATCATCATTATCATCATTATCGTTGTTGTGTTGTTGTTTAATGTTATGATAGTATTAATATATTAGTATTATTATTTTTCCTATTGCAAGCAACTAGAACTTTATTGTCCAAATTAAAAAACTTGATCTGCTAGAAACCTATAACGAGATAATTGCAGTCAATCTAGTATCAATCAGGTTCCATCACATTTTGTGAATATGCTTAGTGAAAAGACATTTTGCACTATTGAGTGTTTTGGTGGAGGGATGGAGGTCGAAAACGCATACCTTTCACTTTTCAGTCGGCAAAGTGACTGTCACCCTAAAAGACGTCACACATATTCTAGGCCTACCAGTTAATGGGGACCCCATGACAGGTAGAATGGATATCAGTCACTTGTTCTTGGTCGAGAACTGCCTAGCAATTTTTGGTAGGTATCCTAGTCTGCACGATCACACGTTGAGGAAGGTAAACCTAGCATGGATTTGACAATGAAGAGACACCGAACCATTAGACACCCAAGAGTCTATCGAGCAGTATGTTCGGGCTCACATATTATGCTTGTTTGGAATTGTTGTGTTTCCAGACAAGTCGATTAGTTCTGCAACTCGAAGTTTTTACCTCTTATTCGAGATTTTCATCGCATTCGACTTTACTCTTTGGGGGCAGCTAGTCTGGCACATCTATATAGATTGTTGTTTCATGCATGGCGAAACATCTATAAAGAGATGGATGACCCTCTTATTCTGCTTTTTGTTTGGGTATTGGAGCGCATGCCATGGATAGCACTTGTTCCTCGCGGTGAGCTTCTAGTAGGTGACGTTCCAATTAGGCAACACTAATGGTTTTCTTTATCGTCATCATCATCATCATCATCATCATCATCATCATCATTATAACCAATGTAAACTAATTTAGGTGGAGTTATTGGCACTGACTAAGAGATTATGTGGGAAGGTCTATGGCGCAATATAGGTAACAACTAGATGACATATGTGTGAATGACGTATGTTTTAACGATTTCTTTTAAAAAAATATTTATGTTTAATAATATAATTGATTGTCATCGTATTTATTGATGTACAATTTATATGGCGGTGATATATGGGAGTTATGGTTCCTGATGACCTATCCTTACATCTATTAGTGTGCTCCACAAAGTCTCTGTTGGTGTCATTCGGCAGACTGAGTGTGATGCCAATTCGAGCTTGTACACCAGAGAAAGCATTTCGGATTGGACAAGATCATTGCAGGTGGTTGACACGAACACACTGCTCTAACTGGAGGGACAAGAACAGAGTTTAGGTTGATATGTGGACTTCTCGTAGCTATGATACACTGCAAACAAGAGACGAAATTGTCAACTTTCACCTTCGCTCCATCATATCTAGGCTAAGTAGATAGGTCACCTATCGGGACAAACTCTCCTCTTTAGACCTTGTAAATTTCTGACATCTTGTACATATCATATACATTAACTTGTCAATCAAGACGCTGGTTGGCGCAACATGCAAGAATGTGGTGACATGGAAGTCACTCGACCTGGAAATGACCACAATCGCAAAGTCGTTGCGTAATATTAATAGTGTATATAGAACCATCTCACATTTCGTGAACCTCAAATATTTGATTGTGCTTGTCGAATCGGTTCATAACTATGTTTCCTACACATTAAAAACTTTCTTCAACTTGTTGAGTGGCAAATTCTGAATATATGAGTCCGTTGCCAATGCGCTCATGAGCATCGACACTTCTCCAATTAAACAATTTATTTATGTGACAGAAAGTAGATTTAACTATGGCAGTGACAAAATGGTTGTGCGTACGCTTAAGGACAGGATTTATGTACTCTACCAAATTCGTTGTCATATGACCCCAACGATGACTCCCATCAAATGCCAGCATCCATTTCTCAAGAGTAGTGGCAACACCCACCAGGGTCGCCTCCTCTCTTCCCAACGACAAGCTCCGCTATATTTTGTTTCTCCTTTCTCTTTTTCATCGTGTCCCCCTCTCTCCCTCCTCTAATTCTCACGTTTCTCCTCTTGTCTCCACGCGCGACAGCAGCGACTTCAACTCTCCCCCTCTACATTGGGTGACAGCTCTCCCTTGGCCGTCACTGCCTTCTTCCTCTTCTTCTCCCTGTCTCTCTCCCTATCGTGTTGCTTTCTCTCTCCATTTCTTATTTTCTTTCGATCCCTCTATATGTTTTGTGGTGTGCATAATATGTGAATGAGTGAGCGTGGCTGCATGAGTGAGAGATTAGTATGAGTGTACATGCATAGTCATGGGAGTATACATGTTAGATAATAACGGTGTATATAAAAGTAAGAAAATTATGGCTAGGGTTATAGTAAAACATAAACGAATAGTATATAAATTTTACAAAATCTTCGGGATACAACAATAATTTAGGATTAAAATATAATACCACAAAATTACTTTAGAAACGTATAAAATTTTATTCTTTAATATACAAATAAGTTTAGATAATTGTTTCTAATTTAAATTCTAAAATAAACATGTTAATCACATTTTATAAAATACAATTTAAACCCAAAATATCAATTACTTAAATTAAATTGTGTAATTCTTCCATTACCAAATTCTAATTTTTATTATACAAAATATTCAATTATATTAAAATTACATAAGAATATTGATCTCAACTTATCTTATAACCAATTTAATTACTTTTAATAAAATAGTTTCTAAATTTATAAAGCTCAAACTTAATAAAATAAACTATAACTTATTTATATCTAGATTTTCAAAAATATAGGATGTTACAGTCTCCTTCATCGTTTTCATCATCGACTTCATAGTTGACTTCGAATTCCTCTTCATTATTGTTATTATCTTCTTCTTAAGCTATATCCCCGAGTTCATCCATATTCACCTTCTCACCAACCATGTATAGCCCCATATGTAGTTCAAACTCAACGTACAACTCTATCATCGGTATGTGAAATTAGATTTATTAATAAATATCACTACAACAATATAGATTATTTTTTAGGGTTATATGTGTCAAAATAGAATTAAAATTCATCAAAAAAAATAATTTTTGACACTATTTTAACTATAGAAATATGTTAATAAAAATTTTGTCAAAAATAGTATTTTTAACATATAAGTAATTGTGAAAAAAGCTTTGATGAGCGGATAATTTATATACTTTTTGGCATTATTTTTAGTATGTTTTAGTTAGTTTTTATTATATTTTTATTAATTTTTAGTTAAAATTTACTTTTCTGGACTTTACTATGAGTTTCTGTGTTTTTCTATGATTTCAGGTATTTTCTGGCTGAAATTGAGGGACCTGAGCAAAAATCTGATTCAGAGGCTAAAAAGGACTGAGATGCTGTTGGATTCTGACCTCCCTGCACTCGAAGTGGATTTTCTGGAGCTACAGAAGCCCAATTGGCGCACTCTTAATTGCGTTGGAAAGTAGACATCCTGGGCTTTCCAGCAATATATAATAGTTCATACTTTACCCGAGATTTGATGGCTCAAACTGGCGTTCCAAATCAGCTCAAGACTGCCCGGCGTTAAACGCCGGAACTGGCACAAAAATGGGAGTTAAACGCCCAAGCTGGCACAAAAGCTGGCGTTTAACTCCAAGAAAAGTCTCTACACATAGAAGCTTCAATGCTCAGCCCAAACATACACCAAGTGGGCCCGGAAGTGGATTTTTACGTCATTTACTCATTTCTGTAAACCCTAAGCTACTAGTTCTCTATAAATAGGACCTTTTGCTATTGTATTTTCATCTTTGGATCCTGGAATCTTTTGATCACTTTAGATCTGAGGATCATCTTTGGATGTCTAGTTCTTATATTATGGGAGGCTGGCCATTCGGCCATGCCTAGACCTTGTTCTTATGTATTTTCAACAGTGGAGTTTCTACACACCATAGATTAAGGTGTGGAGCTCTGCTGTACCTCGAGTATTAATGCAATTACTATTGTTCTTCTATTCAATTCAGCTTATTCTTGTTCTAAGATATTCATTCGCACCCAAGAACTTGATGAATGTGATGATTATGTGACGTTCATCATCATTCTCACTTATGAACGCGTGTCTGACAACCACTTCCGTTCTACATGCAAACAAGGCTTGAATGTGTATCTCTTGGATTCCTTAATCAGAATCTTCGTGGTATAAGCTAGAATTGATGGCGGCATTCAAGAGAATCCGAAAGGTCTAAACCTTGTCTGTGGTATTCTGAGTAGGATTCGAGGATTGAATGACTGTGACGAGTTTCAAACTCACGATTGTGGGGCGTTAGTGACAGACGCAAAAGAATCACTAGATTCTATTCCGACATGATCGAGAACCGACAGTTGAATAGCCGTGCTGTGACAGAGCGCGTTGAACATTTTCACTGAGAGGACGGGACTGTAGCCATTGACAACGGTGATGCCCAACATACAGCTTGCCATGGAAAGGAGTAAGAAGGATTGGATGAAGACAGTAGGAAAGCAGAGAGACGGAAGGGACAAAGCATCTCCATACGCTTATCTGAAATTCTCACCAATGAATTGCATAAGTATCTCTATCTTTATTTTATGTTTTATTCATCTTTTAATTATTAATCCTCCATAACCATTTGAATCCGCCTGACTGAGATTTACAAGATGACCATAGCTTGCTTCATACCAACAATCTCCATGGGATCGACCCTTACTCGCATAAGGTTTATTACTTGGACGACCCAGTGCACTTGCTGGTTAGTTGTGCGAAGTTGTGATAAAGAGTTGAGATTGCAATTGAGCGCACCAGGTTGATGGCACCATTGATGATCACAATTTCGTGCAGCAAGCTTCATCTTATTTTGATAAATATTGGCTATAAAAAATATTGTTAGAAAAACTTGAGAATATATTTCTTTTATACTTATTAACCGTCAAAAATACTATTTATTTTGACACTTATATTGACCATAAAAAATTCTCAACAAAAACTTTTTACAATTATTAACCGTGAAATATACTATATCATAGACATTTTTGACAAATTTTTACCATAAAAAAACTCAATCATATTTTTTTTGATATTCATTGTTATAAAAGTTAAAGTTTCACTTATTGTTGATTTTTTACTATAACAATAGATAAAACAAAAGTTCTACCACTATAACATGAATATGCTTTCACTTTATCATATATAATCATCGTATGAAATCAAACAAGATCTTTGCAATTTTGATCATTGATCATGATTCAAAACTAGTACAAATAGCATTTCTTATGTAGCATTTAACAAGTATATCAACAATAATTAACATCGAGTACCAAAATCAATACTCAATATCATAATATCATATTAATGTTCTTTTTTTGTATAGTGTTATATATATGAATCAACACTCATAAACTCATCAAAGTCTTGAGCCATTAATCAAGTGAAGTAGGATTGTTATTACCTTGAACTATAGGCAACCTTCCATCCAATAGTTGCTCAAGTATTCCTGCCATATGATCTACCTTTTTCTTCAAATCTTTCACCTCTAGTTTAGAGTCTTCATATTTTTTTCTGCACATTGAAGCTTTGTTTGGAGATCAGAAAATATAAATGATCTAGGACCTCATAACTGTGTAGGTGTCATGCCAGCTAGCCCATAACCACGAACTCGTCCATGTCGTTCAAGTCCAAATACTTCTACCATCACCTCATGTTCATTCATCTCTAATATTCTTTCATTTACTTAAGATGATAATTCCTTAAGTAAATTCTAAAAGGAATTAAACCAACCTAATAAAATCAATAAAAATATATGTAAACATGAATATAAAATGCTTACTATAAAAATTAATGCTTAATTAATCCAATTTTTTCATTGCATAACAAACCTAAATTAATGCCTAATTAGAATGACACAACAAAGGCTTATCATAATAAATAATATCTGTATTAAACCAGTTTTATATAAGTCTCAAGCTTTTAAATGATATTTATTAAAATTTGACTTAATAGTTAACCAATCACCAAAACCTAAAATATTAAACAAAGGACAAAACAAACACAACTTTTCAAGACTTTCACAACAAAATCTGAAGCAGAAACAACTCTTAATATACTAGTACTTCCGACAAAGCACAACTAATTTTTTAATGATTCTATCTTTTGTAGAACTTATTTAAACAAAGATGGAAGAAATAATTTTGAGAAGTTATCAAAGTAATAAACAAAACTCACAACATGTGATAACATATCTTACAAGTTTTTCTTGAGTTTTTTCATTGCAAGCTTGTTTATTAACACGGGTATGCGTAAGCTCTCAAAGACAAAGACAGTCAATTTCTTGTCCTGTTTGCTCAAATTGTAGCCGCAAATTACATATTTTTATTTTATAAATATAGAGACTAATAAATATCTTCAAATTAAGTCTATAAATTAGTAAAATTTAGATATTGCCTCTTTAGCTTTTTGTTGGGCTCCCTTAGCACCAGTGATATGGATAATGCTATTTGCAGCTCGACTCATCTTGTTTTGTTGAATTATTTTCTAATAATTAACAAAATATGTCATAACATGTGATAAAAGAGGCTAGTTAAATTTAAGTCAATTAACAATTATTATGTCATGTCAAACACAAATCTGTCAGCCTTCATCAATCCAAAGATTCACAAGGTAATTCCAAACCTCTTTTTCCATTTCCAATGGTATATTAGCTCGAACAATTTCAGGGTTATCATAAGGTTCAAAATACCTTTTCTTTAGTAGATGTCGATAACTCCGATAAGAAGAATTCATTTTGTAAATCCCGCTTAAATTGGTAAATAATTAGTCAATAATTTGAATTTTAATTAGGAAAATTAAAAATGTAAAACTAATATCAAAATAGGATAGAGCTCGTCAAAATAAAAATTTTGATACCAATTTTGAAAATTTGGCCCAAAGTTGGACCAGAAGGGCCGAACCGGTTAAATTGGGGCCCAAACTGGGCCCGTGGGTCCAACCGGACCCAAACTTAAAAGAAGCAGTAGCCAAACAGATTGGGGAGGAAGGGAAACTCCATAACCATCATCAAACACCCCAACCACCATAACTTCCCCGTTTGAGCTCCGATCGTCACACCATTCGTGGCCACGCGTCCAACGCGTCGAGCTCTATATTTCTATCGGATCAATTTCACCGGTAAGCTCCATTTTTATTCCAGAATCTCTATCCCCTTTCTATTCTTGAAATTGAAATCCTATGGTGCTATTTTGCCAATTTTGATGTTCTAGGTTCGATTTAGCTTGTGGAGCTTACTAGGTTTGAGTTGCTACGCGTGTGGGAGCAGTAAGGTTTTCCTAAATTTAAATTTAATTTTGAATCCATTAGGTAAAATCTGAATTTGTAATATATGTGTGTATTAGGTATGAATTAAGTTCATATATATGCATTGGAAGTGAAAAGCGAGTATTTGAAGGCTTATGGGTGATTGAAGCTTGGTTTGTGGCTGGTTTCTTTGAGCTTGGGGGCTGTGTACTAGCTTGTGAGGCTTCCTTGGATTGAATAAAGAGATTGGCTAAGGTATGGTTTAGATTTCACGTGTTTAACATATAAGGTTTTGTGAAAATTTAGGCTAGGAGACCATAGGCTAAGTTGAAATGGATAAATGTATGAAATGATTAGTTGTGTAATGATGTAGGATAAATTTATGATTGAGTTTGTATTGGAATTTATAAGTATGAGTTGTTGGTAATGTTGAATATGTGTGATTGTAATTATTAATGTTGGGTTGATGATGATGTTAATATGAGTTAATTGAATTTGGTGGTATGGCTTGTTTAATTAGTTGAAGGTGGATTATGATATGGTATTAATGAATGAAGGTAATAGACTAATGATTTTTAATATGAAAGCTATGGTTGGAATGGGTGAATTCTTTGAGTAATGCATGGGTTTTATGAATTGGTATGAATATTCATGTGATAGTGGATAGGATCAATAAAATGGAACTTGTTGTATAATAGAGGTTCTCAACTACATGATAGCTACAACATGTAAGTGAGAAAGTAATATAAGCAAAGGGCATGTCAACAAAATATCAAACAAGTCAAGAAGCACCAAAATAAATCAAGAATTATCAACAGTTGCATAGGAAAATTTAACACCAATAGTAAAATAGTAAAGTTAAGAAGGAAAATAAGAACAAGCTACAAAAGCAAAGTTAAAATGCAAGGAATGAAAGTATGCAAATGCAATAAACAAAAGAAAATGAAAGAGGATAAAGATGAGAAGTTAAAAGAAAGAAGAAGGAGAGAAGGAAGAAGAAAGAAATGGGAGAAGAGAAGCGACGCGGATGAGTCGTCCACGCATACGCGTGGAAAGCAGAAGCAAGAGGCGACGCGTATGCATCAGTCACGTGTACACATGAGAAGCAAAAAGGAGAAGGTGATGCGTACGCGTCAGTCATACGTATGCATGGAGAATTCTCGTGCTCATCGCATAACACTCGTACTGTTCCATCACAGCTCTCTGGTTTTTGTACCATGCAGCAGCAGCATCCCAGCGACGCGTACGCGTCGCTCACGCGCATGCGTGGGGTGCCCCATTTTTTTCAAAAGCTTTTTGAGAAACTAATAAGCTACCAAAGCAATGCCAAATATTATTAAACAGGCTAAATCACAACTTAAACTAAATAAACCTAACTAAAAATGAAAATTCAACTTATTACCAGTATAAACAAAAGGGAAAATGGGAAGAATTTACCATGGTGGGGTGTCTCCCACCTAACACTTTTATTTATTGTCTTTAAGTTGGACAATTGAGAGCTCTAATCAAAGTGGATTATACTTGTATTCTTCCTTGAACTCCCACCAATGCTTGGACTTCCAATAAGCTCCAAAGTTCAAAATTAATAGATATAAGCTTTGATGAAGTTTCACACAAGCTAAGGGCTCCCAAAATTGATCCTCATGTATGTCAGGATCCCAAACTTTGTTTCTACACCCGTCTTCAAATTGATCTTCATAGTTCTAATTGGGTGAGAAGCAAGCCGAATTCACATTTAGAAGGTACCAAATTCTCCTCCTAGATCCATACAATTTAGCATTCCTCTAACCATGGGACCTATGACTTGAGGGTTCAACCTTGATGAGCCTAACATCATTTTGCCAACCACTACACAACTCTCCTTTACTCTTCAATCCATAAAGAGCTCTAATTTGACCATCCATTTCAAGCAAACCATATTCAAGTGAAAAATCTTAGGGATAAGAGATTTACCCACTTGAATGAAAAGATGGATGATGGTGACTTAGAAAGGGGTGGTCCCAATGATCTTGCAAGTTCCACTCCCTTGTGCTCTTCTTTGACTACCTCCACCTCTTGGCAAGCTTCTTCAATTTCAATTCCTTGCTCACCAACTTCTTCTATACATTCCTCATTGTTCAAGTCATGTGTTGGAGGTTGTGCTCTAGCCTCCTCAACATTAATTTCACAACACAATGAGGAAGGTTCAACAATCTCAAATAGCACATTAGTTGGTGTGAAATCATCTTCAATAATAGGATTTATCGCTTGCTCAATCTCTTCCAATCTCTCATCATCCACAATATGCCTAAGAGGTTACACATTATCCTCTTTAACATGAAATTCATGCTCAATGGATGAAGGTTCAACAACTTCCACAAAATCATCAATAACCTCACTTGGTGTGAAATTGTTCTCAAGCTTGGAATCCACCTTTTGTTCAACTTCGCCTAGGCTTTCAACCACTTCTTCTTCTTTAACAATCTCCATACTTTTCACTTGTTGCACAACACACTCCATTTCCTTATTCTCATGTTAAGATTCTAAAATCTCCTTCATGCTCCTCTCTTCGGTTGATTTTTCACATTCATCCGTGAAAATACTTTGCTTGTGGCATGTATCACATGAGTTCAAGGTGGCTTGAATTTTATCAATGTTAGCCATGATAGTTTTGCACGTCCTTTAGGCTTCTTCTTGCTCCTTTTGACGGATGATTGCTTGAAACCAATCCATTACTTCCTTGAGACGATCCCTTGACTCTTGTTCCACTTGGCTAACATAAGTAGGATCATATTGCTTTTGGAATGATGGATATGGACACTCTTCCATGGAAGGTTGTGGTAGAAAAGAGAGTTCATCTTGCGGTTGAAAATTCTCATATATGGGGGGTGGTTCATCTTGTTAATGGTATGGAGGTGGTGGTTCTTGGGAGTAATTGTGTTGAAATTGTTGTGGTTCTATGTATGGTTCATATGGCTCATATGATGGTTGTTGGTATGGTGGATAAGGGTTAGGATCATATGGAGGTGTTTGGTGGTATGAGGCTTGTGAGTATGGTGGTTCAAAACTATGTTGAGGAGGGGCTTCATAGGCATATGGTGGTAGTTGTTGATAATCATAAGGAGATTCACCATAGCCATTAGATTGGTATGCATCATGGAATGGTTCTTGCTCATAGTACATTGGTGGAGTTTATTGCCATGAAGATTGTCATATGCTTGAGGCTCCTTCCACCTTTGATTGTTCCATCCTTGATGCATGTTCTCATTGAAATTCTCATTTCCTACAACATAGTTAGAACCAAACTCATAACTAAAGTGGTAAGAATTCATGGTGAAAAGACAAAATAAAATCAAAAACTAATAAGAAATAATGAAAACAAACTCCTAAAACTAGCAACAATTAAGAAAGAAGAAAAAGGCAAACATATTCATAATATATACAATAACCAATAATAAGGCACACATTTACAATTCCCCGGGAACGGCACCAAAAACTTGACGGAGGATAAATGTCGGTAAAGAATTTCTCAATAAAATCGCGTTGCAAGTATAGTGCTAAACTAACAAATAATCCTCGGTCAACATTTAATTTGTTTGTCACGATGAAAACCAATAAAATAACCGAAGTATTTAAACCTCGGGTCGTCTCTCAAAGGAATTGCAGGGAAGTATACTTATTATTGGTTGTGAAAAAGTACTTTTGGGGTTTTTTGAATGATGAAAAAGGAATGTAAATAACAAGAAAATAAACTGTGGAAAACGATCCAACACAAAACTCACCGGCAAGTGTACCGGGTCGCATCAAGTAATAATAACTCACATGAGTGAGGTCGATCCCACAGGGATTGAAGGATTGAGCAATTTTAGTTTAGTGGTTGATTTAGTCAAGCGAATCAAGTTTTGGTTGAGTGGGTTATATTTAACAGAAGCTAAATTGCTTGAAATGTAAAGGGAGAAGGGAAATTGCAGTAAATTAAAGAACAGGAAAGTAAAATAGACTGAATCTTAAAGAACAAGAAATTAAATGACTGAAAATTAAAGTGCAAGAAATGTAAATTGCAGAAACTTAAAGTGCAGGAAATGTAAATTGCTTGAATGTAAAAGGGATTTGAGGACTGGGATTGCAGAATCTAAACAAAGAGAAAGTAAATTGCAACAATTAATAAAAGAGAAGATGAATTGGAATAAACTGAAATTCAACAGAAAATGAAATTAAAGTGCAGTAGGTTCACAGAAGAACCAAAAATAAATTGTGGTCTCAGATCTCAAGAGACTAGGTAGCAGAGCCTAGATCTCTATTTGCCTTCCCAGATCCAAGTTCACAAAGCAATTGACAAGAAATTGAAGAGGAAGCAGTAAAGAGAATGTAAATTGATTCAATTATGCAGAAAGAAACTAAAGAGTTCTTGAGTGGAGATTGAGACAGAATTTCCTCAATTCTTAACACCCAAGAATCAAAACAAAGAAATTGAAAAGACCCAAGCAAGAATAAGGAAGAAGAGAGATCAATTCTCCTCCCCAATTCTCTGAAATCTCGGTTCAGTCTCTCTAGGAAAGTAGCTAAAATTCAAAGCTCAAAGAAAGTATAAAATTCAAAAGCTAAGCCAAAGGTAAATCAAAAAGTTTTAATTACATCAAACTAGCTCCTATTTATACACTTTCTATTCTTGGATTTTGGGATTTGGATGGGCTTTTGATTTGGTGAAGAAATGAATTAAAATGGGGTTTTAATTTGAATTTTCGGCCCATGAGAAGTTGCTCCCAGGAGGCTGCCTTGCCCTTGCGGAGGGCAGGGCAGGATTTGGAGTTTGGTGCGTTGTTGGTGCGGCGTGGTGCAGCCTTGGTGCACAGAATGCTGCCCTGCCCGCGCCAAGGGCAGGGCAGGAAAAGTTGGTGCGCCAGAAATTGCCTTGGTGCTGCCAGAATCAAGAATTGGTGCGCCAGAATCGAACTTGGTGCGTGCTGGTGCTGCCAGGAATGAGCCTTGGTGCGCCAGATTTGAGTTTTGGTGCGCCAGCTCCATGCATCAACAAAATGCTGCCCTGCCCTCGCGGAGGGCAGGGCAGTGTTTCCACTTTGATGTCCCGTGTTCGAAACACGGCTGGGACACACGTTCAATTAATTTCCTTGGTTTCTTGGCATGGCACTCAACCTTAGTTCCTTGCTTCTTCCTTGGTCCGTGTTCGATTCTTGTGGCATGCATGGGTGACATTTTTCCTTTGATTTTCTTCCTTGGTGTGCCCGATACTGCCCTTGTGGAGGGCAGGGCAAGGTTCTCTTCTTCTTGGTTCCAAGGCACACTTTTGTGCTCTGCCCTTGTAGTGGGCAGGGCAGAGTTGCCTTCCTTGTTTGATTTCCTTATGTTGCCCTCCTAGAGGGCAGTGTGCCCTTGTGGAGGGCAATGTTGCCTCCCCTTTGCATGCGGCACACTTCCTCTTGCTTTGACCACACTTTCCTTTCCTTAGGCTACACTTCTTAGGCCACGCTTTGCCTTTTCTTTTCTTTTCTTCACCTATAATAAACCAAAACAACCACTCCAAGTATCACTAAATTCAAGAGGCTTGTAAATCAATTAAAATTCAATTAAAATTAGCTTAAACCTCATGGATTAACATTAATTTCATGGTGGTTGCTTGATTTAGAGAAGTTATGCATTTTCACTCCAAATCACTTACTTAGGATGCAAGAAAGTGCATAAATGCTAACAAAACAAGTGAAATTAGCTTGAAAAATGGGTATATGATGACTTGTCATCACAACACCAAACTTAA
>NC_029775.3:28560801-28561974 GCF_000817695.3 Arachis duranensis
ATAAACACTTTAGCAAGACATACAATGGTTCCCATGTTCGAAACAACACACAGCAGCAAGGATTAAGTTCAGATACAACCTTTGAAGTTGCAGCTTTTTTATTTTTCCTTCTGTTGTGTCCTCTTTGGGTTAAGATGCATAATGTCTTCAATTATTGACTCTTGTCCTGCATAATCCTCAAAGTTGCTTGCTTCTCAAGCCCTTGATTATATGGTTAGTAAGCATAACTGAGTGTGGTTTCAGGATTTGTTTTGGTGTGTGAACACCAAACTTAATTGTTTTGCCACTGTCTCAGATGTACCAAGTTAACCATATTTGAAACCATGTATTCTTGCTAAAGGTTAATGAAATTAAAGCTAGAAAACAATTCAACAGTTGAATAATGTGTTTGATTGCTTGGAGCTAGAATCATGTAAGAGGTGAGAATGTATTAAATGATATTTTTGGTGGAACACCAAACTTAGAGTTTTCATTCCCCCTTAAATTGTTTTGGTGTGCAACACCAAACTTAGCTCCTTGCAATGCATACCAATTATTCAACATTTTTATTGAAAAAGCTATGAAAATAACACTACCTCAGGTTGGGTTGCCTCCCTATGAAAAGAAACTACCTCAGGTTGGGTTGCCTCCCAACAAGCGCTCTTTTATTGTCACTAGCTTGACATCTTCATTTTTGCTTCAAGGGGGATCTAAGTTCTGAACCTCCTTTTCTTTGTTCCATTGCCCCCCTAGATACAGTTTTGCTCTATGACCGTTTGCTGTAAACTGACTCTTTGTTGCTTCATCTAGCAATTCAATACTCCCATAAGGAAAAACCTTAGTCACCAAGTATGGACCAATCCACTTAGACTTAAGCTTGCCAGGGAATATCTTGAGCCGTGAGTTATACAGGAGTACTTTTTGTCCAGGTTTGAATTCTTTCTTCAAAATCTTCCTGTCATGCCATCTCTTAGCTTTCTCCTTGTATATCTTGGTATTTTCATAGGCTTCTAGCCTAAACTCATCTAGCTCATTCAGCTGCAACAATCTTTTCTCTCCTGCTGCTTCAGAATCCAAATTTAGAAGTTTAGTGGCCCAAAAGGCTTTGTGCTCAAGCTCTACAGGGAGATGACAAGATTTGCCATATAACAGTTGAAATGGGGACTTCCCAATAGGAGTTTTAAAAGCTGTTCT
>NC_029775.3:28562709-28567254 GCF_000817695.3 Arachis duranensis
CTTGACAAATGATCAGCAACTAGATTTTCAGTGCCTTTCCTGTCCCTTACCTCAATATCAAATTCTTGTAAGAGTAGAATCCATCTGATAAGTCTTGGTTTAGCATCCTGCTTTGACATCAAATACTTGAGAGCAGCATGATCAGTATAAACCACAATTTTAGATCCTATCTAGTACGATCTAAACTTATCAAATGCATAGACTACAGCTAACAATTCCTTCTCTGTTGTGGTGTAGTTTTTTTGAGCTTCATTCAATACTTTACTTGCATAATATATGACATGATGCAAGTTTCCCTTCTTCTGTCCAAGTACAGCACCAATTGTAATTTCACTTGCATCACACATGAGTTCAAATGGTAAGTTCCAACCGGGGGTGTGATAATTGGTGCTGTTGTGAGTTTGTATTTTAGAGTTTCAAAAGCATGCTGGCAATTTTTATCAAAAACAAAAGGTTGATCAATCATCAAAAGGTTATTCAAAGGCTTGGCTATTTTAGAAAAATCTTTGATAAACCTTCTATAAAATCCTGCATGCCCCAAGAAACTTCTAACATATTTCACATTAGTTGGTGGAGGGAGTTTTTCTATTATTTCCACTTTTGCCTTGTCAACCTCTATTCCTCTTCTTGAAACTTTATGACCAAGAACAATCCCCTCAGGTACCATGAAGTGGCACTTCTCCCAGTTCAAAACCAAATTAGTTTCTTGGCACCGTTTCAAGACAAGAGTTAGATGGTTTAAGCAAGTATTGAAATTATCACCAAAAACAGAGAAGTCATCCATGAAAACCTCTAAAAAATTTTCAACCATATCTGAGAAAATGGAGAGCATACACCTTTGAAAAGTGGCTGGAGCATTGCATAACCCGAATGGCATTCTTCTATAGGCAAAAACTCCAACTGGGCATGTGAATGAAGTCTTTTCTTGGTCTTTTGGATCTACCACTATCTGATTATACCCAGAATAGCCATCCAAGAAGCAATAATAAGCATGGCCAGCCAACCTTTCAAGCATTTGATCAATGAAAGGGAGTGGGAAGTGATCTTTGCGTGTGGCATCATTCAACCTTCTATAGTCAATACACATCCTCCACCCTGTTACAGTTCTGGTGGGAATGAGTTCACTCCTTTCATTAATAATGACTGTCATCCCACCTTTCTTTGGTACCACTTGGACTGGGCTTATCCATGAGCTATCGGAAATAGGATATATGATTCCTGCATTCCATAATTTCATTACTTCCTTCTGGACGACTTCCTTCATTGCAGGGTTTAGTCTTCTCTGAGGTTGAATTATTGCTTTGGAATTGTCCTCCAAAAGAATCTTATGCATGCATACTGTAGGGCTGATGCCTTTCAGGTCATCAATGGTCCATCCTAAGGCATCCTTGTGGGCTCTGAGAACATCAAGAAGCTCTCCTTCTTCTTTCTTTGTCAAGGACGAATTGATGATCACCGGGAGGCTCTCTGAGGTGCCAAGAAATGCATATTTGAGATGAGAAGGTAATGGCTTCAGTTCTTGCTTTTGCACCTCTTCTTTCTTGCTTGGTTCCACCTCTTTATCTATGGAAGCCTCAGCTACATGTTCCTCTATTGTTTTTTGATTGTCTTTTTCTTGCTCATGCTGATCGATGTCTAACATTTCTTCCACCAGGCTCTCTATCATATCCACCCTCAAATGATCTTCCTGTTCTGGAGGGTGTTGCATTGACTTAAAAACATTTATGATCATTTGCTCATTGTGTACTCTGAAAATCATTTCTCCTTTTTCCACATCTATAATGGCTCTTGCAGTTGCTAGAAATGGTCTGCCCAAGATGATTGAATTGTTGCCTTCCTCATCGGTATCTAGGATTACAAAGTCTGCAGGGAAGATAAACTCTCCAACCTTTACTAGCAAATTTTCCACAATTCCATTCGGTGTTTTAATTGATCTGTCTGCCATGACTAGTGACATCCTGGTGGGTTTGAGTTCTTCTATGGCAAGCTTCTTCATCATGGACAAGGGCATCAAGTTGATACTAGCTCCAAGATCACAAAGAGCTTTATCCAAGGATAGTTTGCCTATAGTGCATGACACTACGAAGCTCCCTGGATCTTTAAGTTTTGGTGGGATTCCTTTTTGAAGCACAGCGCTACATTCCTCACTAAGCATCACCGTTTCCTTCTCATTCCAATCTCTTTTCTTGTTGATGAGCTCCTTTAGAAACTTGGCATACAGAGGCATTTGCTCCAAAGCCTCTGCCAAAGGTATGTTGATTTCCAACTTCTTGAAAGTCTCAAGAAATTTGTGGAAATGCTGATCCTTTGTTTCTTTGTGAAATCTCTGTGGGTAAGGCAGTGGTGGTGTTGGGCTCTTCTCCACTTGATGTTGTCTTGGGGTTTGTTCTTCCATGATTTGCTTTCCTTTCTTCAGATTCTGTGGTTTGTTGTTCTCTTCTGTGAGTTCTCCTGGGACATTCTTGGTCATCATGTCCTTGTTGATGGATTCATCATTCTTTGTTGGCTTAGTGTCATTATGCTTGGTTGCACCTTGGTTACCATCTGTTAACACTTTTCCACTTCTTAGTTGCACGACCTTGCATTCTTCCTTTGGGTTGGGAATGGTGTCACTAGGTAGTGAAGTTGATGGCTTCTCAACAGAAATCTGTTTGGAGATTTGTCCAATCTGCCTCTCTAGGTTCTTCATGGAGGCTTCTTGGTTCTTTGTTGTCAATTCTTGGTTCTTCATCAGTTTCTCCATGAGCAACTCTAGATTGGTAATCCTCTGGGATTCTTGTGTAATTGGTTGATTTTGGGGTGTTGATGGATGATGATAGGTGTTTTGATTTGTTGGGTGGTTGTTGGATGGATAATGGTTAGAGTTGGGGTAGTTATTTTGTGATTTTCTGTATGCATTTTGGTTAGTGTTTGGCTGGGGGTTATGGTTTGTGTTTTTCCAATTGTTCTGGCCTGTGTTTCTTTGCCATGGTTGTTGGTTTTGATTATGGTTGTCTCCCCATCTGAGGTTGGGATGGTTCTTCCAAGATGGATTGTAAGTATCCCCATAGAATTCATTTGTTCCAGGATTTTGGTTGTGCATGTATTGGACTTGCTCTTGCTGTTGCTCCGCTTGAGTTTCTTCATTTTGCACCCAAGTAGTTGGTGGTTGGCTTGTGGTGCTCACTGCTGCCACTTGCAAGCCATCAATTCTTTTGGCCATTTGCTCAAACTGTTGTTGAATCTGCTGCTGCATCATCTTGTTTTGAGCTAAAATTGAATCCACTCCTTCCAACTCCATTACTCCTCTTCTTTGTGATGGTTGGCATTGTCTTTGATGAGTAAAGAAATATTGGTTGTTGGCCACCATATCAATGAGGTTTTGAGCTTCCTCTGTGGTCTTCATGAGTTGTAATGAGCCTCCGGCAGAGTGATCAAGAGCTTCTTGAGCTTTAAGAGTGAGTCCCTCATAGAAGTTCTGTAACTTGTCCCACTCAGTGAACATCTCTGGTGGACATTTCCTCAATAGTGCCTTATATCTTTCCCATGCTTCATATAAGTTTTCAGCCTCCAATTGAGTGAACGTTTGAACCTCAGTCTTCAACCTTAGGATTCTTTGAGGGGGATAAAATTTGGAAAGGTCTCTAGCCATTGAGTGGCTTTATCTCTGAGAGAAAATGGGAAGAGCAGCAACTTGTAGCTATCAGGGGGTACACCATTTGTTTTTACTGTGTCACAGATTCTCAAGAAGGTAGACAAATGTTGATTTGGATCCTCCAAAGGCCCTCCTCCAAAAGAGCAATTGTTTTGAACCAGAGTGATGAGTTGTGGCTTTAGTTCAAAATTGTTTGCATTGACATTAGGAGGCAGAATGCTACTTCCACAGTGTCTGGCATTTGCAAATGTGTATGAAGCCAAGACTCTTCGTTGTTGTTGATTATTGTTGACTCCTTCTCCTGGTTGATTGGGATCTCCTTCCATTTCTTGGAGTTCCTCCTCAGATTCTTCTTCTCCAATAACGTTCTTCCCTCTTTCAGCTCTTCTTATTCTCCAAAGAGTTCTTTGATCAATTTCAGAGAGAATAGGGGAAGATCTTCCTGTACCTGACATACAAACACAAAACAATAAACACACAAACTCAAAAAGCCAATGAAACTTCCATCTATAGCTAGAATGAAGTTTTAGTTAGTTTAAGCAAAAATTCAAACAGTTAGTGTGTTAGTAGGAATTAGAATAACAGAAAAGAAAAAGTGCTTAATCTAGACCTCCACTTCACTTAATCATTGTCAATCTATTTCAATCCCCGGCAACGGCGCCAAAAACTTGATGTGTGGAAAACGATCCAACACAAAACTCACCGGCAAGTGTACCGGGTCGCATCAAGTAATAATAACTCACATGAGTGAGGTCGATCCCACAGGGATTGAAGGATTGAGCAATTTTAGTTTAGTGGTTGATTTAGTCAAGCGAATCAAGTTTTGGTTGAGTGGGTTGTATTTAACAGAAGCTAAATTGCTTGAAATGTAAAGGGAGAAGGGAAATTGCAGTAAATTAAAGAACAGGAAA
>NC_029775.3:28568071-28571769 GCF_000817695.3 Arachis duranensis
GGGCAGGGCAAAGTTGCCTTCCTTGTTTGGTTCCCTTTTGTTGCCCTCCTAGAGGGCAGTGTGCCCTTGTGGAGGGCAATGTTGCCTCCCCTTTGCATGCGGCACACTTCCTCTTGCTTTGACCACACTTTCCTTTCCTTAGGCTACACTTCTTAGGCCACGCTTTTCCTTTTCTTTTCTTTTCTTCACCTATAATAAACCAAAACAACCACTCCAAGTATCACTAAATTCAAGAGGCTTGTAAATCAATTAAAATTCAATTAAAATTAGCTTAAACCTCATGGATTAACATTAATTTCATGGTGGTTGCTTGATTTAAAGAAGTTGTGCATTTTCACTCCAAATCACTTACTTAGGATGCAAGAAAGTGCATAAATGCTAACAAAACAAGTGAAATTAGCTTGAAGAATGGGTATATGATGACTTGTCATCACTAACAACTAAGAAAAGTTCTAGCAAGGGTTGAGAATTGGAATTCCTATCCTCATTATCATCGTTAATTGTGATGGTAATTGCCTTTTGCTCTCACTTAGTTAATCTCTAACAATTGAAGGAAAGTCAAGTGAGCAAAATCAACCTAAGTTCATAAGTCCTAATCAAATACTAGATTTAGTGAAGCTCAAGCCAACTAGCAACTTTCAATCACCAATCAACAAGAGACTTTGACAATTCAAGAGTCTCCAAATTACTCAATCCAAGCCAAGAACAAAAAAATCTATTTTAAAATCCAACCAAGCATTTTATCAAACACTTTGAAGGCACAAAATAAAAACATAGAAAATTAACAAGTAGTAGTAAAATCTAAGACTAACAATTGAAAGAAAACAATAACCACAAATTAAAGAAAATGACAATAAACATAAAATACCTCAAAGTGCATTAAAAAGAAATTGGAATCAATAATGAATTATAAACAATAAAGCAACAAGGTAAAGGAAACAACATAAAACTAAGAAAGCAAAGAGATAATAGCAAGAAATTAAAAGAGGAACTTGAATCAAAGTAAGAAGTAAAACCTAAACCTAGATGAAACTGAAAATAAAAGAAGAAACCCTAAAACCTAGAGAGAGAAGAAAGTTTCTCTCTCTAGAATCCTACATCTAAAAACTAAAGTGTCAATGAATGAATGGTATCCCCCTTACAGCTCCACTCTCCACCCTCTTGTCTTCATTTTCGGAATTGAAACTGGGCCAAAAACAGTCCAGAAATTGCCCCAGCGTATTCCCTTTACTGAGGCACGTGCTGCTTGCCACGCATATGCGTTATTGAACTCTGCACAGAGGCCACACGTACGCGTCGGTGGACGACGCTCCTGATCACGTGCACGCGTCAGCCACGCGTACACGTCGCTACCAGCTTCTCAACTCCTTAATTTATTGTGTTCCTTCTACTTTTACATGCTTCCTTTCTATCCATTAAGCCATTCCTGCCCTATAAACCCTAAAATCACTTAACAAACACGTCTTGACATCGAATGATAATAAGAGATGATTAAATATTAGTGTTTTTAAGGCCCAGGAAACATGTTTTTAATTATAGTACAAAATTCGGAAGGAAACTTAAGAACATGCAAATTATATGGATAAGTGTGAGTAAAAATAAAATCCACTTGATTTGAATCAAAATAAGTTATAAAATAGTAGTTCATCACTTACATGACTTTCAAACCAATCTGAAAATTCTTGATCATGTCGTTTTTGAATATTTCTTAGATTATCTATTTCCAATATTTCCAATATGTCGTTTTTGATCATTTATAAAGGCCAATAAGTTTCAAGCAATACTTATAAAGATGAGATTGCTTTATTTCTTCTAGACTCAATCTTCTTGTTGCTTTACAATTTCTTGTGGATCTTCCATTTTGCTTGAAAATTGGTAATACTTTATCCTTTATTTCAACTTTATAACCATAAGTTATTGTACCATTCCAATTTCTTCTAACTCGATTATGCTTTGTTTCAATAATATTAAGGTATTTTGAGCAAAATAATAAGCATTCATTTGCAAGATATCCTTCAGCAATTGAACCTTCTGGATGAGCTCGATTATGTACATAAGCTTTTAAACTACGTAAATATCTTTGTTCAAAAAGGGACAATATATAAGTAAAGGAATTTATTGAACATTTTATCTAAAAAATTACATGATAAAATAATATTTACCTCTTAATAGGGTATATCCATCGATAATGGACCAGTTCTGCAATCTTCGCCTCACTTGCCAAATGGATAGGTAAATAGATCATGACATTAAAAAATAAAAGCGAAAATATCATTTTCGACTTGCAAAGTGTGATTTTGATTTGTTCTTCAATCTTTTCAAGATTTTTCACTGTTAGAACTTTTGAACACAACTCAAAAAAACTGCAAAGTCCTATTAATGCACTACACACATCATGTGATGAGAAAAGATCCCGTAAAAATAAGCGGAAGGAAGCACTCTAGAAGAACATGACAATCATGAGTCTTTAGGCTACAAATATTTTTCTCTTTTAGGTTAATACATATCCTAATATTTGAAGAATATCCATCTGGCATTTTGACATTTTGTAAAAATTTACACAAATTCCTCTTTTTTTTTATTATTTAATTTATAAATAGCATCAGGTAATGACAACACCTTTTCTCCCTTTTTAATAGGATGCAAATCTTTCTTTATACCTAACTCTTTCATATCCAAACGAGAATTTAAATTGTCCTTTATTTTTCTAGGAATATCCATCAATATCCCAAAAACATTGTCACATATATTCTTTTCTATGTGTATAACATCTAAATTATGACACAACAATAAAGTCCTCCAATATGATAATTCAAAGATGTTTTTCTTCAACCATGGATTGAAACTTCCCATTTCTTTTCCTGCTGCACTTTTCTTCCTTTTTTTAATATCTTTATGATTACTAACTACTAAACCTTCTAAGTTAAAAACTTGTTGAAGAATATCATCACTAGAGAGTTGCTTGGAAAGATACCTAAGTTTTTTTGTGCCATCAAACAATTCTTTTTCACGTTGTCATCTATGTCTAATTGCCAAGAAGCGTCGATGACCTAGGAAGCAAAATTTTCTAATTACCAAAATTTACCAAAAGAGAAAAAATTTTACTAAAATTACTGATCAATTTACACAAATTAGATATGAGGAACAAATTCAAGAGCAATTAGATATGACAAAAAATACAAATTATAGAACAGCTCAATAAGAAGCCAAATCAGAAAATATAAATTAGGAAATAGATCTGGAAATATGAACTTACCTTAGTATGTATTAGTAATAAGAAGCTTGAATGAAAAAATTTTGAAATCTGAAGCATCAAAACAAAAACTAAATTAGATTTATGAAAGAATAAAAAATTTTGAGAGAGGAAAAATAAATACCTAACAAGATGAAGTTGATTTTGGAGATGAAGAATGAGATGAGATCTTGAAACTGAAAAATAAACTGAGATTTTGAATATGAATAATGAGTAGTGTGATCCCAAATTGAGAGCCGGAACCAAGAGAAGAAAAGGAGTAGGGTGATCCCAGAATTGACGGAGCCAAGGGAAGAAGAAGAGTAGGGTTGTCAAGCGAAGAAGAGGAATAGTGGAGTAAGCTGAAAATAAAGGACCGTCAAAAGTGAGCAGTAACTTTTTACGGTCAAATTATTTATCAAAAAAAAGAGAGAATTTGATATTTGTAATATTTGTCAAATATATA
>NC_029775.3:28572531-28588398 GCF_000817695.3 Arachis duranensis
TAATTGGAAGCATTAGCAAATTTTCTCAAAAAAAAAAATTAATGGAAGAAGAATGGTGCAAATTCAAAGTTTTTTCTCGTTATAAAATTCAGAATATAGGCAATGATGAGGGTGACAACTGATAAAATTAAAATTCAAGATTTAGTCAAATTAGTTTTAGAATTTTAAAATCATATTAGAATAAAACTAATTTTATTTTTTAAGTTAAAAATATTTTAAATTAAGTTTAAAAATAATTTTAAATCATCAAATTCAAATTGATTTGAGAAAAACTCAATTATATTTTAAAGCACGTTTTTAAATTTATTTTTTAAAGATTACGATTGACAGGTTTGAATTAAATCAATTTCAAACCGTCAAAATTTGAAAAACTAATATTTTTTTAGAAGTTTATTTGAAAAAAATATATATTATTTACTTCTTAGTCATTTGCCAATCAGTTCTAACTCCATAACGGTTTAGGACTCTGTAAATAGAGATTATTAGTGTTTTGTTTAAAAAGTATACATCGTCATAAACTTATTCTATCAAATTAATTTCAATTCTTCAGTTTTATAAGTGTTTCTTATTAGAACATGAGAGATAAATTATGTTTATCGATAGAAATTCGTTTGTAATCGTAAATTCTTTTCAGAAAAAATTAGATTCTAATCCTTCGCATATCACATTGTAAAAGAAAGAGTTTTGAAGCGCTTTCAAGTGTTTTGGAATTGTGTTTGCTTTAAGGTTCTCTTAGACCCAAGGTTGCCAGAATTGGATTGGTCATTAAACTAGTAAGATTATTGGTTTAATAGTTTATTGGTTTAATAGTTTATTGGTTCGACCATAATTCAATCGGAATTTAATCGATTTAATTAAATATTAAATAAAATTATTAAAAATTTTATATATAATTTTAAATATATAAATTCAATAATTTCTAACTTAATAAAATTTTAAATTTTATAATTTTACATAATAAATTATCTATAATTTAATATTAAAAATTCACAAACAATTTTAAACATCAAAGTTCATAACTAAAAACAACTAAAATCATGAACAGAAATAACAAATAAATCAATAACCTCAGCAAACAATTACTAAACCAGCAAGCAATAACCTCAGCAACAAAATCATCAATAGAAATAACAAATAAATCAATAACCTCAGCAAATAATTACTGGTTAATCAATAAACTCAGCAACAAAATCATGAATAAAAATAACAAATAAATTAATAACCTCAGCAAACAATTACTAAACCAGCAAACAATAACCTCAGAAAATCCAGCTAATCAGCAAATCAATTACCAACAAATAACAAGTATTATCAAAATCAATTGCTAAACCCTAAACCAGCAAGCAGACGCCGAGGAGATGGCTGCGAAGTGCAAAACTGCGAACAGAGTATTACTTACCGGCGGCGAGGGAGAAGACAAGCAACGGCGACGACAGCTGATGCAACACCGGTGAACACAGAGAACGCGAGCTCGGCGATGATAACGACGCGGTGGGGGCTACGGTGGTCAAAACTGTTGCTGTAGTGGCTGCGGGATGCGATGGCTGCAGGCTGTGGTGGCTGCGCGATTGGTTCAGTTTCAGAGAAGAGAGAAGAGGAGTTGAGTTATGTAACAACCTGGTTTTTCGAGTACGTGAGATCTTTTCTGAAGGCACGGATTTCTCCGGAAGATCAGTAAAGGGAACACCTCTGTTGTATCATCAAGCATCTCAATCCTTATTTTCATTATGTCATCTTTAAGCTAGAACCTCTGTTGAGATAAGTTTGACAACACAGTCACGAAGAACCTAGTTTTTGAGCTGTATCGGTTAGGAGTTTTGATTCTGGTTTTTGTAATTAGTCTCAGTTTGACGAACCGGACTCGATTCATGAGAGAAGAAAGATAATAGTATAATATTATCATTATATTAGTATTAGAAGTTTCTTGAATGATATTATAAGGTTACCTGGTCAGGTTTAGTTAAAAACAGGAAATCGATTTAACCGGGTTCACAGTTTACTGGTGCAGCTTAGCCCCAGCACTTTCTGATGACTTTAGCAATGGTAAGGCCTCATTATACATATTCTATTCTCATATTAAAAATTTTATTAGTGTCATTTATGCTAGTAGCTCAGAAAAGAATTTTTAGAGATGTTTTTACAAGTGTTCTGATACATCTAGTTTTAGTAGTTATACACCTGAAAAATTTTAATATTATTTTAATCCACCTCCAAGCTAACCAATCACAACTCACCTTACACTCCCAAGACCTCCAAGGATGTCTCATTTCTTCACTTTGACCAAAAATTACAAGAGAGAAAAGAGAGAAATTTTCATGACACTTAAATCTTCAAAACTTGATTTCTTCTGAACTAAAACTCAAATTAAAACTATGATTACACCAAAATGATCCTCTCTTCTTCCTCTACATAACCATGTAACTTATCAAGGCTGTAAATAAGGTTAGATATTTGTTCCTTTCTCCTTTGAATTCGGTTTTCAAGGAAGCATGCTTAAAATATGTGTTTTCTTGATGTTCCTCTTTAGATCTCTTGCTTAGCTTGACTTTTGAGTCAAGAATCTTCAATTTACAGCATGTTTAAGGTGATGAATCCCTTCCTAACATGCTGATTAAGGTTTGGTCAGTTGAGGTTTTATGGATTCAAAGTTGTTCTTGATGTGTTTTAGGATGAAAAACTGCAAAAAAAATACCTAAAAACATAACCGGGTTTGAGGCAAAAAATCAAGGTAGGATTTGGTAAAATTAAGCTTGATTAATTGTGTTTTATTTGTTTGATTATGATATGGTTTGGTTATGTTTGAAACTGATTGTTTATATGAGTGATTTTTGTTAAAATTTTGGTAAAATTTTGATGAAATTTGATGAAATTCAAGCTATGAGTTTATGTTCTTGGAGCTGTTGGAAAATGAAACCCTAACCCTTAAATTGGGGTTCAATTTGTGTTAAAATAAAGTAGAAAATATGGGGTTTTGGTGGCTGCTAATTTATTTTGAATTATAGTAAAAATCGGTTGCTGAAAAGATTGAAAAACGGATGAAAACAGAGAAAGAATCTAAAGAAATTATGAAGAACACTTTGAGTATTGTGAAGAACAATAAAGAACACCTTTTTGATCCATAAAAGGGCAAGGAAGTAAATATTTTAGTGTTTGGGGGGTTATTTTGTAATTTCCAAAAGTTAGGGTGGTTAAAATAAAAATATTAAAAGTTACGGGTGGTAAAAAGTGAATTTTAAAGGTTAAAAGTTAAAAAGGGGTAATTTTTGAAAATTTAATAATAAAATATTAAATAATATTATTTAATTAAAAATAATAAAATAATGTGAAAAAGACAGTTTTTCGTAAAAGTTTTAGAAAGACAACTTTAAGTGTGGGATCTCATAATTACCTTCATAAAATATTTAGGGAGTGGTAATAACATATTAGTGTGATAAAGATAAAGGAAAGATAAAAAGTTAGAAGAAATGAAAATCGAAGAAAAAGTCTGTAAAGTTTTAATGACAGAAACTAACAGAGATTAGTGAACGAACTAGGGCAATATAGTTAGTTCTTGAGTTGCGCCTAAGGTTAGGTATTATATGAAAAGTTAAACTATTCCAGTATAGACTTAATGAACCTATACTTGGAACAAGCTGACTATTCATATCGAAATTTACATAAGTTTTAAATACATACGTTAAGCAGAAAAATCAGAGTAGAGTAGAGAGATACAGAGAACAGAGTAATCAGAGCAGAGTAAAGAGACAAAGAGAAAAGAGTAATATAAGATAATAGAGGAAAATAGTATAAAAATAAAGAGGTAAGCCTTGTGGCATGATATTCTGTTGTATATTCATCTACTGCTTTTCCGTTGGCCCTAAAGGTCCTGTAGGCCCAAGTTCACCTACAATAAGTTGTTATTCCTGTAGGTCGAAGTTCACCTACAGTGAATATCAATTGTGTAGCTCAGGGTGTTACTTCTGTAGGCTGAAGTTTACCTACAGAGAGTTGCTATTTCTGTAAGCCGAAGTTCACTTACAGAGGTGCTATTTCTATAGGCTGAAGTTCACCTACAGAAAGTTGTTGTGTTATGTTTAGACTATTCCTGTTAACCGAAATTCACTTACAAGAGTGCTATTTCTGTAGGCCGAAGTTCACCTATAGAAAGTTGTTGTGTTGTGTTTAGATTATTCCTGTAAGCCGAAGTTCACTTACAGGGGCACCATTCCTGTAGGCCGAAGTTTACCTACAGAGATGAAGCCATATCTAGGACTAGTTCCAAGGTAATGTCGGGTTGCAGGGTGTAAATCGACACGTGAGCTCATGGCCTGCATAGGACAGACATGCATCATTCTTGGTTGTGCATTTCCTCTGTTATGATTGTTGTATGAATGTATGCTTTTCCTGTTTGTATTTTATTCTCTATGTCTGTGTTTTATTTCCTTATATTCTTCTGTTTGTGTTTGTTTTTTATTTTCTCTATTTTCTCAGTTTATCTATACCTTCTGTTAAATGTTTCTTCGTATTCTGCTGAGCAACACAAAGTTAATAAACTTAACTAATAACCCCGGCCCTACTAAGAACTCCTCAGTTCTTACCCCTTCTCCCTCCCTTCCCTCTTCAGATGGAAGCAAGAGTACCCTTCCATAGTTCGCTGATGATCGTTCGTAAAGAGGATTCCGCTCTAGGTAGTCTTCTAAGTCTAGGGTGAATCCCATTCTCTATTTATATGTATATACCGTGGGACCAACATCTATTTCCCGCTTATCTACGAACTTTAACCTAAGTTCTCCATACGATGCTGCTGTTATGCGGCCACTCAATAAAGTACCAGTGATATGCTCTAAGACGACGTATGATCATGCAGAGGAGTAGTAGAAGATGTTCTACCTTTTGATGACGTTACACCTGACTTGAGTTTTGAAGACCTAAAACGTACTTTCCCTCGCTTTAGTAGTTTAGAGGGACTAGGTGAGTATAGAGTCTAGGCTATCCTAGGTTCCAACTTAGAGACTTCTTGAACAGGTCAGGGCCTGAAAAGTTGCATGTATATACATGTATATAGTTATTATCTAGCTATTTCTAGGGGTGTTCTAACTAAGATCTCTACTCTAATTAAAGGCTAGATAACTGAACGTTGTTATCTGCTTGAAATGTAAGTAAGTGTGGTTGTTTATAACTATTTTATCTGTTATTATTTGTGAATTTATTATGAATGATTCTATTTATTAATCCAAACATTTTAAAAAAAAGTACCTCACAAAATAACTACGCTTTTAACAACGAATCAGGCTCATATAATAAATAATAAATAATAATAAGGAAGACAAGTTGGTAGCGCTCAGTTTCTAGTATGATCATGACGTACCAGAAATTGGGTCGTTACAAGTTACGGGGATGAAATTGGAAACATGAATGGGATTTGATTTAGGGCTTTCACTTTTCACTTCAGTTTTTCCGTTTTTTTCCCAATTTTTTTAGGACAAAACGACGTTATTTTAGATGGTTTATTTTTGAACAAAAAATCCTCTAAAAAATTGGACAATTCTATCAGTTCACCAATTAACTATTGGTTTGACTAATTCTATAACCAATTTTTTACAGACAATTTATAAGTTTATTCAAACCGATTTAATTACTAATTTTTTATTAATTCGATTGAACCAATCAATCCAATTCGATTTTTAGAAATTCTACTAGAAATTCTACTTAGACCAGATATCTCTAATAAGGTTGAGAGACTTGTTACACAAGATAATATGATATCCAATAACAAAAGATTGAACATAGATAAAATGATTGTATTGAACCACAATAAAATCAAAGTAAGTTTGCAATATCTTTTTGTTGAACTCTTTAAATTTCATTGCAAATTATATTTCAAAATGGTATAAATTATCTAATTTTTTATATGTGCTTGGAATTCGTTTGCAAATCTTTCAAAAATATTAGTGTAAGTCTATTTTGGATTTGTTTGGGTGAGTTTCTAAAAAAATATTTTTTTATAAGTTATCTTATTTTAAAAGATTTTATAAAAAAGTAAAAGTCATTTTATATTTGAATATCTCATGTAAAAAAGATTTTTTATCTATCAATAATGTTTGGATATAACAATATAAAAATATTTTTTTGGTTTATTTATTATATGAAAAATATATTTTTAAAAAAATATTTTAATTAAAAAAAGATGTAACTTCTCAAAAAAAATATTTTTTTATCTTTTAATATTTCTATAGTTCTACTTTTACTACTAAAAATTTAACAAATACGTTGAAAAATAAAAAAATTCTTTTTTTTTTTCACTGAATTTTTTCCTATCATTTTAATAGCATCCAAACAAATATTTTATATATTTAATTTAAATTACTTTTAAGTGGTGTAAAAAATATTATTACATAGTTTGAACATTTAAAATTCGTTTATAAATCCACAAAAAATTAATACGTTTTTTGGATAAAAATTTTATCATTAATTTTATCATTCAATTCACATACTTTTTTAAGTATATTTTTGTGTTTATGGAATATATATATGTCAAAATAAAAATTATACATTAAAAATATAAAATAATATATATATATATATAGTGATCGACTTTTCGTTTATGTGTATAATATTTTTTATAACTAATCGTATGAATTATGAATATGTATCTAATTAAATCATTAAATCCTTCAAATATAGTACCTTCTTTAGTACAATATCCAATGTTAATAAGCAGAGTTTGACAATATTATACAATATCCTTGCTTGTTTAGCTAACAATGAATTTGCCAATATTAGCGCATGTTTGACCTATAAAATTGTTCTCATTCTTATTTTCAATCATTTGATTCATTTCTATTTCATGCTTTTATAAAAAGAAAAGTGAAAAACAATAAATATTTTATTTTCATTTTTCTTTTGTAAAATTCTAAAATAAAATAAAAATAAAAAAGGTTATCAATCACAAAGTAAATCATACCTAATTTGTTAAGCATCATTTAATTGGTTTCTAAGATATAAGGCAAAAAAATTTTTGTCCCAAACCTTTTTATATACAAAATCGTCCCTAAGATTTAATTTAGTTTTAAAATTGTCCTTACCTTATGGACCAAAATCGTACCAAAGTGATAGCAGAAGCGAAGACAAAAGTGAATCGTAGATATCTTCTTCTTTTTTCCTTTCCCTTTCTCTCTTCTTCTTTTTTCCTTTCCCTTTCTCAAAATCAGAAACACTTTTTTTCTCTTTTTTTTATAATTTTTTGTTATGAATAATTTACTCTAAAATTTTAATATTTAAGTAAAAAAAATGATTTCAAACTTGATTTTGAACTTTAGAAATAATTTTATATACAAAAAAAAATTGGAGACGAAAAAAATTTTTTGCCTATATTTTAAAGACCAAAATTGTCATACTATTGTTCTAAAATATGCAATAAAATGCAAAAAAATAAAAAGACTAAATAATTAACAAAAATATATACCAAAAAATTTAAAATGAATAAAAATTACATACTAAAGATTTATGAATGTCAAAGTATATATTTTAGAAATTATTTAGATAGACAAAAATGTCATGCTATTAATAAAAATTTAATATTTACCAATCTTTGATGCATATTTTTATTAATTTCAAATTCTGCCATATATACTTTTATTTATTGTAAGAAAGAAATTACAAGGTCTGAATAGGAGAGGGTGGGACCCAGTTTTGAATTGGAAAACAATTCCAGCCTCCTTCTTTGGAGTGAGAGAGTGTGAAATGCTTAGGAAGCCATGTTTCTCCTTTTGTGATCCTTTCTCTTGAAAGCTCCCTTTGCCTTTCCTCCACACATTTCTTTGCTTCTGTTGCTTTTTCCCACTCTTTCTTCATGATTGCTTCGCTTACTTCACTCCATACAACTGCTGATTCACTTCCCCACACACACTGGACAGCATGGTTTAATTATTTGTTAGTGTACTAATTATCCCTTAATTGTGAAATATCATAATACTCCTTTAATGTTTACCATGTTAGTAAGTCATTTAAGTATTATTTAACAATTTAGGTAAAAATTTAAGCAGTTAACTTCTCGTAAAATTAATAATTGAGAGTTATTAGATAATAATTTAGTCAAACATAATAAATTATTTAACAATTCTTTTCTATCAACTTTACATAAAGTTAACCGTACTTAAATTTTCACCAACAATCTATTAAAAAAAATACCAAATCTTTTAACAATGTTAAGATAGACTTATAAATAAAAGTACCAAATAAATTTTGGAAGAATTACGATACTATTTCATCTTTTTGTTAGTTTCTTATTTCATTCCCATTATATAATATTTTTTTAGGGCTAAAATTTATTGAAAAATTTTAAGGGAACCTGTTATCCTGTCATTTACTTTTATCTATTGCTATCACTTTTTATTATATTCTTATATTTGAATTATATGGATTATAGGATACACAAATAGGTTATATAATTATGTACAAAACTGTTAAATAGATCTTTACTATAATAACCTCAGAGTCCTTCACAACAGGAGTTTGGAGCCCTGAAATGACTTCTTTTGCATCATATATCACTCTCACTTCTCCATTATTTGTATCCTTCGCTGTCACAATACTGCATAGCATAAGGCATAAGTTTAAGAAGGTGAGGAGAAAAAACATCAATTTAATTAGCACAAAGTATGACAATAGAACATTTGATGATCAAGATCATTCATTTCTAGACTTTTAGTATATATAAATTTGGTTTCTCAGTGTTTTTTAATTTGGCAAGTTGAACTAATTTATAAAAAAATTTAAACTCTATTTAAGAATTAATGGTTGATTAATGAATTGCTACATATAACTAACTATCCCAAATTGATTTATTATGTATAAATAGGTGAATTTTGGTATGATTATATTACAGTGACTATGTAAATACGGTAAAAATTAAGTCATTTTTTTTTTACATTTTGGTAACACGTTTTTTAAACAGCACTTTCTAAAAAGCGCTAATTTAAATTTAGCAATACTTTTTGAGATACCATAACCATCGTAAGATAGTTGTAAGATAGTTATATTAAAATGATCACTATAAATATATACACCAAAAACTTCAAAAACAGATGCTTTACATATACATACCTATCCCAATTACCATTAATTTCATACAGAATCTTTGTTGATATTGAATCAATGATCTTTCCCTTTATTGATTTCCGGCTTGACCGGAATCCGAACAGAGTGTGGCTTGTGTAGCATAACTCTGCCTCAATGGCAGATTCCGGGCACCGGATATGGACATTGCCGACCCAATCACAGCTAGGAACTGGAAGAAACCTGATCATGAGATGAGGAGCATTCATTTCATATGTCTCTCCATGATTGTGGAGCTTCAGTTCTCTTTTACCATGCACTTGACCTTCCACCGCGGCACCTGATTCAACAATCGAGTATTAACATGAAGCATGTTCTAAGTTTTTTTTTTTTGATGATGTAACATAGTACATTGATGTGGATTAACTTGCTTAGCAGAGATTTTTTTCTTTCTAATTCAATATATTTTTTATTTTCACATATTTTAGTGTAATATTTATATTTTTGTCCTTTACCAAATTCCAAAAAAAGTAAACATTAAAATACTAATACAATAACTCGTAATTAATTAATTAATGCAGAAATAATAGATATTATGAATTACCATTGAACTTTGGAACAACATAACTACACCATATTGTTTCTATCTTTTCCTTCTCATTTGTTGCATGAAGTGCAGTCACCGGAGGGTGGTGAGAAACCTGCACACAATGACAATAATCCACATAAAAATTCATGATTCATACCATTTTGGCAAAGATCACAGTTAAATATATGATGTATATATATATGTAGACCTGTTCTAGCAAGACATTAAGATTTGGTGTGGAAACATGGTGTGTCTCTCCAAGAATGGGATTGTAAGGAGCAACTCCAAAAATGACAGGGCGTCTTGTAGAAATGCTCCATGCTACAACTGATATGAACCTATCAATTGGACTTTCTCCATTGTTGCATCTGCTTAGCATGTCACAAGCACCACAATATACCTCTTCACCATAGCATTGGAGTTGTGACTTTGGCATGTTGAACTCTGCTGGCAGCTGCAAACAATTTTATCTTTACATTATCCAAACGTATATAAAAAATCAGATATCAAATTAATAATCATGTATTCGTTATAAATATTGAGTATACAAATTAAAAATGTTATATATATATATGGTGTTGTCTATGGTGACTAGTTGTGATCCGTGGCTACGGTTGCTATTCTGATGAAAAAATAATTAAAAAACTAGATGAAAAAAAAATGAGAAAATTAAAATTAAAAAATATCATCAATGAAAATTAAGCAACACAGAGATATTCCCTTGAACAGCACCTTCCGTTTCCGATCGTGTCCGGCGTAGGCAACTTTGTTCCGAATAGTTTAAACAAATACCTCATCAATCACAAACTATAAGTCAAAACCCAAATTTATTTTGACAGAAAAAAACTTAACCCATTTGAACCAACAAAGATCCATCTTCCATGTCCCAGAGAAAAAAAGGAGACACTCTTCTTCAACCTGAAAACAACTCAGAGCTCCAACTACGGTCACTTTCAACAGTTATTCCCTTTGCTTCGGATATTCAAACAGACTGGAAAAATTCGATGACGCCGATCCTACAACATAGAGAACTATCAAACGCCTTTCACAGAAGGACTAGTGCCACCTTCTTCCACTTCTTCAACTATTAACACACACTGAGTATAAAATCAACTTTCACTTTTGGCCATGGCTACTGTGAATAAAGTCACAACATTCGACACATAACCAGCGTATCCTTCCTCCACTTCAAGCTAATTTTGTCCAACAATGTCGGCATTGCATCTCGTTATCAATTTTTGGCCGATGCAGACCACGCCATTTCTTCTCCAAAGTTATTTCACAAATTGATATTCTTATCCTTTGAAACATTACTTATTTACAAAAATATCCTTCCAGTAAACAAAATATAATTATTGTACTTAAATATTTAAATATAAGTTAAAGACATCACTACATATTCCATCTGTTATTATCTTATTGGTTAGTCAACCAATAGTCACTGTATGTATAAAAAATTAGTTATTATATATTTGTGTATAAATATATATAAAATTCATTTTATTTTTAATATGTATTTTGTGTTTTTAATATTTTATACGAATTATTGATTTAATATTGGATAGAAGAAATTGTTGTATTAATTATTTTTTGTTTATTTAGGTAAAATATTTTATTGACTAAATTAAATAAAAAATTTAAAATTAAAATTAGCAAAAACTAAACTTACAAAAAATATTAACTACAACATAGTTCAAATCGTTAGAGTTATGTCTAATATAGACTAATATAGAACATCATCACTCACAAATAAATAAATGCGAAAAAGAACTTGCCTGAAAGCGAGTAAGATCAGATCCTGGCCGCACATTCTTAAATAGACTTAGTATACGTTTCATAAGATTAGGAGCTCTATAATCAGAATCACCATCCGATTCTTTCTCCAACGAGAATGGCTTTGTTAGCACAATGTTTTTGTCCTGCCACCGCATCACCCAAAACAGTTTTTACATTTAATTCCAATTAAATTTGAATATTGATTACTCTCTGCTACAATGATATTGATACTTGATAGCAACAACTATGTACTACTAGTCTACTCTGCTAAGGGATTAGGTAGCTTATTTTTTTTCAAAAAATTTATACATCTTAATTACTTTATGTCCCTAAATCTTAATAAAATCACTTTTATTCATCCTATTAAAAATTACAGTTACCTCAATTTTAGATCAGGAAACAAGAAAATAAATACAGAAAACTGTCAAAATTTTAATTAGTATTCCAATATATCTTAAAATTTGCACTGGAAAAATAAATTCTTATTTGAAAAAAAAAAACCTCGGAATTAAAAGAATCCTAATCAATAACTCTTAACCATAAATATTACACATGCTATGACATGTGCTCTAATCTAACTAGTGTTGGTTGTGGGTACATTTCAAGTATTATCTCTATGATAAAGATGTTCGGTGTATTCACCACCAATCAAGTCATCAATTACATGATATGTGAATATTGCAAATTAAAGTTCAAAGTATTTTTGAACATCAAATTCAATTATTATTAAATGATGATAAAATAAGAATATTTATATTATATCTTCTATCTAAAAATTTTAGTTTACCAAAATAAGTATTCTAAGAAATGAAAAGAAAAGTAATTAATACTATATAAGAATAAGTTTTCAAGATCAATTTCATTATATCTTGTATTAAGAGTAATTTGATCTTTATTGTTTTTTATTAAGAGTATTTTTCATGTCATTATGAAACGTGAATTTTTCACTTCTTATACTGTTGAAAATTTTGGTAAAATCAAATTAGAAGATAAAAGAGTGTGTGATATCATTGGTATGGGTGATTTGTGACTTGAAACCAACATGGGATGCAAGTTGCAGTTGAAGAATATTAGGCATGCGCCAGATATGCGGTTCAATCTCATTTCAGTGAAGGCATTGGATCAAGAGGGGTATTGCATTTTCTTTAGTAGTGAAAAATGCAAGATTACCAAAGGGACTCTCATTGTTGCTAGAGAAGACAATAGTCTCACTACTCTCTACCGGTTGCAAGCAAAATTGTGCAAAGAAGATGTGAATGTAGCTGATGATTCCTCTTCTGATTTCTGGCATATACGTCTTGGTCACTTGAGCGAGAAAAGACTAAGCGTCTTAGCCAAGAAGCACTCACTTCCCGTGAAAGGTACAACTTTAAATACTGTACTTATTGTTTTGTAGGAAAGCATGCTAGAGTATCATTTCATAATTCTGGACCTCATAGGAGATCACATATTCTAGATTTAGTTCACACTAATGTTTGCATTATGGATGCTAAGACACTAGGTGGTGCATCATATTTTGTTACTTTTATTGATGATTATTCTCGAAAAGTTTGGGCTTTTATTTTGAAATCTAAAAACCAGGTGCTTGGTATCTTCAAACACTTTCATGCAAGTGTTGAAAGAGCAATAGGAAGAAAATTGAAATATGTTCGAGCAGATAATCGTGGTGAATACAGGAGTCCATTTGAAGAGTATTGTAAAGGACATGGGATCATGCTTGAAAAGACAGTTTCTAAGACTTCTCAACATAATGGAGTTGTAGAGAGAATGAATCACACTATCAATGATAGAGTCAAATGTATGCTATCTCATGCAAAGTTGCCTAAATCCTTTCAGGGTGAAACAATAAGGACTGCAGTAGATTTGATCAACCTTTCTCCTTTAGTTTCACTAAATGGTGATGTTCCAAAAAAATTTTGGAGAGAAAAAGATGTCTCCCGTCACTTGTGAGTGTTCGGCTACAGGGCTTTTGTTCACATTCCAAGAGATGAAAGGTTTAAATTTTATGGAAAGTCAAAGAAGTGTATCTTCATGGGTTTTAGTCATGAAGACTTTGGTTACAGATTATGGAATCTGGTGAGCAAGAGGATAATTAGAAGCCGAGATGTGATTTTTTCTTGAAGACCGAACTATTGAAGACCTTGAGAAGACAAATAAGCCAACAATAACTGCTAGACATTCTGCTGATAATGAACCTAGTCCTTCCACTAGACCTCCTGTTGATGGAAGAGATGTACAGGTTGATAATGATAGTGATAATTTGCATGATGAACCTACACCTTAACTTGAGGTGTCAGATGTAGAAGTTCCACCTAAACCACCAGTTGAGCTTGAATTGAGAAGATCTACTAGAGAGCGTCATTCTTCTCAAAAATACTCTCCTCATGAGTATGTGATGAACACTAAGACTGGAGAGCCAGAGAGCTACCAGGAAGATATGTCTGATGAGCATAAGGAAGATTGGTTGAAGGCCATGCAAGAAGAAATGAAATCCTTGCATGATAATCATACATTTGAATTGGTGATGCTATCGAAGGATAAGAGAACATTCAAGAATAAATGGGTGTTCAAATTGAAAGCAGATGAAAATGTCTCACGACCAAGGTACAAAGCTTGATTGGTTGTGAAAGGCTTTGAACAAAAGAAATGTATTGATTATAAGGAGATTTTCTCTCCAGTTGTGAAGATGTCCTCTATTCGAGTTGTGCTTGGATTGGCGGCTAGTTTGAATTTAGAGGTTGAGCAGTTTGATGTAAAGACTGTATTCCCTTACGGTGACATAGATAAAAAAATTTATATGGAGCAACTAGAGGGTTTCGAGGTTAAAGGAAAAGAGCATCTTGTATGCAAGTTGAAGAAGAGCATATATGGGTTGAAGAAAGCGCCAAGGCAGTGGTACACGAAGTTTGATTCCTTCATGGAAGGTCATGGGTATAGTAAGACTTCTTATGATCATTGTGTGTATGTTAAGAAATTCTCTGATGGTGATTTTATAATTCTCTTGCTTTATGTTGATGACATGTTAATTGTTGGTCATGACACTAAGAAGATTGAAAATTTTAAGAAAGACTTGAACAGATCTTTTGCTATGAAGGATTTGGGTCCTACAAAGAAAATCCTTGGCATGAGTATCACTCGTGACAGGAAGAATGGAAAACTGTGGTTATCACAGCAGAAGTATATTTAGAAGGTTTTAGAGAATTATAGCATGAGTAATTCCAAACCTGTTAGTACTCCACTTGCTAGTCATTTCAAGCTAAGTTCACAGCAATGTCTTACAAGTGAGAAAGAGAAAGCAGAAATGAAGAAGATTTCATATGCATCTACGGTTGGCAGTTTGATGTATGCTATGTTTGCGCCAGGCCATATATTGCTCATGCCATTGGAGTTGTTAGTCGGTTTCTCTCTAATCCTGGCAAGCAGTGAAGTGAATTCTCAGATACTTTAATGGTACTTCCAGAGTTTGTTTATGCTTTGAAAGTGGCCAACCTGTGTTGGATGGTTACAAAAATGCGGATATGGCTGGGGATCTTGATTTAAGAAAGTCTACTTCTGGTTATATGATGACTTTTTCCGGAAAAACTGTGTCGTGGCAATCTCAACTTCAGAAATGTGTTGATTTGTCTACTACATAGGCAAAATATATTGTTGTTGTTGAATCTTCTAAGGAACTCTTATGGAAGAAGAAATTTCTACAAGAGTTAGGCATCAATCAAGAGAAGTTTGTTATTTTGTGACAATCAGAGTGCTATCCATCTCAGTAAGAATCCTACATTTCATTCCAGATGGAAGCACATAGAGATGAGGTATCATTGGATACGTCAAGTGCTTAAGATGAAGTCATATGCACTTGAAAAGATCCATACTAATGATAATGGTTCAGATATGATCACTAAGAGTTTACATACATTGAAGTTTGATTCCTGCAAAAAGAAGACAGACTTAGTAGAGCAACCTATTTCCATTTGAGTTGGTGAGAGGGAGATTTGTTAGTGGGTCTCCAACCAAGTGGGGTCCACAAATTTTTAAAAAAATATTAAAAACAAAAAGATAAATAAATAAAGAAAAAAAAGTGGCACAGGCCACCGGAGAGAGAAAAGAGAAGCTTCATTCTTTGAATGAAAAGAAAGAAACGAAGCCATGCTTCGACGACAAAGAGAAAAAGGAAATTTGGGGGAAAAGGGCAAGTCATCTTTTATCCGATTGAATCGGTAAACTTGTTCCGTTTCTTATGAAATTTTAATATGTTATTCCTGGAGTAGAGATGAACATTAGGATATAATTTGCTAGTTGTATTGCCTTCTCTTTTGTCTGATTTAAAATACCCATTTTGTGGAGGATTTATGTTAATTCTACCAGTTTTGGTGATGTATTTTGTCTCATAATTATTTTTAGTGATGATTATATGAATATTAGATCCCAAAAAAATGACACTAAAAAAATATTATTTAAAATAAGTTAATAAT
>NC_029775.3:28588489-28598733 GCF_000817695.3 Arachis duranensis
CTAACTTAAAAAGTGATTCAACGAATTATAATTTAAATTACATATAATAAATTATAATTCATATAGTATAATATTTTTATACTCGTCTAAAAATTAAATGTCATGAATTTGAGTCTTATTCCTAATTTTGAAAAAAAAAATCATTAATTGGTTAAAAAAACTTTAAAAAATCACTAAAAAAAGAGGGGGCGTATAAGTTTGACTCTTTAAAAGGGCAAAATTGGAACAACGACGAGGACCAATGCACGTGGGTGCATTAAAGGTGTTTGTTTTCTGTTTTATGTTCGTATTTGGCATTGGGTTTAATTTTGCCATTTGGCTATATTGTGTTGTGAGGGTATATGTTATAGAAATCATAAAAACAACATCTTATTAAAAATTATTAAAATTATAATTTTTTTTATATTTTTAATTAGATTATGTTCCTGTTATTTGAGCTAGCTCGTGAGCTTTCTATGAGCTGAACTTGAGCTTAAGAAATATGCTCGATTGTTAATGAGGCAAGCTGTGAGCACAATAACTATTTTTTATATTAATAGTATAAATAATTATTTAAAAAAATAAATATAATAAAATAATTATATAAAATGTTTTAAACTTTTAATATATTAAAATTAAATTTTTATTATTATACTCTTAAATATATTTTTAGAGTATAAGATAGTTAAATCCTTTTGTATTATTAATTTATTATAGATATTTAGAAGAATGCAGGATGTGTATTGAGTAACCCCACGGTTACATTATTAGGCGTAGGAAGAAGAGATAAAGTTGATTTCGGTCTATTTTCATACTTTATTTGTATTGTTTCTGGAGCACAGAAATCTCCTTCATTTTTGGATATAAAAGAAAAAAAAAATAAAGAGTTCCGTTAAAGCTTAATATATCATCTTAATATTAGACACCAAAAATATTAATATTTTCATCATTTTTCTTAACCCTGTAATAATAAATTTTCGGCTTTCGGCATTTCAATAATGATATCTTGTCGTCCTCCTAATACATTCTAAGGCATTTCTTTAGAAAAGAGGCGGCAATGATGAAATGAAATTAATGAGTACACATAACGACAGAAAAATGATTGCAAGAACATATTGATCCTAGATTAAAAAAAAAAAAAATCTTGACTTATGCTATCTTATTTTTTAAATTAAAAAAACACAAGTTTATCAATCATGAAGGTACGGGCACACGCATGTATATATATATCTACAAGAATCTAAGGATAGACAATCTTTGTAAACACTTTGTTCAAATATATTTGTTTATTAATTCTGGGCACCATTATATACACACACAAAGAAATCAAGTTTATAAAGGAGCAAGGAAATTGAAGGTGCAGAGAGATATAATTAAAGAGAAGAAGCTAAGGTACGTACCATAATTGAAATTGGTAGAAGTAGTAGTACAGTGATGACGAAAAAAAATCAACAGTAACAATATTGATCCTGCTTCAATTTGATAAGAGTTCGTTGGAAGTTGATAATAAATAAATTGAGAACCCTTTGTATAGTTTAGATTTTTATGCTACAAAGGATTTTGTGTACACATCATATAAGTGCAAACCGAGAGAGAGAGATTTCTTGTTTTATATAGCAAGGATATTCCCTCCACCGCCTTGCATTTATTTGTCATTTTCGGGTAAGTAAATAATATAGTGAGTTTTTTATTTCTTTTCAAGATTTTTATTTTCTTAAATATTAAATCAAATGGATATATTTTAATTGCTAAAAAATTCACGTCAAAATACATTCATTCTTATGAACTTTTGTTTAAGATATTAGTCCTTGAAAAAATTAGCTTTTCAACATGTAAATATTTATCTTCTGAAAAAATAGTTTTCAAAAATTATGTTAAATAAATCAAATCAAAATCAGATTTTTTATTTTTGATTTTTTTATGAATTTTTTTATAAATAGAATTAATTATTATATTCTTTTCTTTTTAGTTTAACTTAATTTTAAAAATTTTATGATTATTTTTTTTATTTTAAGTGAATATTTTTTTATTTTTTAGTTGAAATTATTTCTATATTTCTTCTATAAAAAAACGATTCTCTATACATTTGATATGAGATAAAATTTAAACACTTCAAGTTAGTATTAGAGTTAAGTTTTTTGTATTGTGATTCTGATTTACAGTATAACTTACAATTCCTCATTCATTAATTATGAATAAAATGAGTCTATTATTCTCATTCTATTAGATTTAAAAGCTGAGCAACAGATACTAGTTAGTGGCGACTCTTATTTAGTTTAGATTACCACATTTCGATTCAATGGGTCAAACTACCTTAGGTAGTCTCAATTAATTTAAATGTACATCTGTGAAAGAGGAAATATTGGATATCTCACCCGTGAGCGAAGTCAGCCTAATGTCATTGACCCACAATATAACATGTAGGATATCGAAAATTTTATGATGACATGGCCAGTGAACTCAATGGAGAAGGATATCTGTGGTAACTATATGTACTATACCACTGCTAAAGAATTGTGAGATAGTATCAAAGAGATATATTCTGGTCTTGAGAATAAATCTCAGATTTATGAACTTACTTTAAAAGTTAGAGAAATTTAATAAGGGAGTGACAATATCACCAAATAATTTCACACATTGAAGCAGGTGTAGTAAAACCTTGACCACTTTAATAACTACAAGTAAAATTCAGCCGCTGATGCCAAATACTATCAATAAACAGTGAAAGAAGAGAGGATATTTCAATTTCTTGTAGACCTGAACGTGAAACTATATGAAATTCGTGGCAGAATTATTGAAAAAGCAATCCAACCCTCAGTTGTAGAAGTATTTGCTAAAGTTAGAAGAGAGGAAACCCGTAGAGCTGTAATGATGGAAAATGACAAGACTGAACAAACTTTTTTGCAAGGTTTTGAAAATCGATTCGAACCGACCGGTTGTATTGCTCAAACTGAGAACCGACAAGAAAAATGGTTCGGATAAATGACATAACTGCTTATTTAAAAATCGGAATTGAGCCATCAGACTGATCGGAAACCGGTCAATCGGACCGAACCAGGATTCAACCGGTTTCACATTTCAGCCCACCGTTTTGAATTTTAAATAAAAAAAAAGAAAATTGAAAAAAATAAAAAGAAGCATCACGCCCTCACCGTCTCCTTCTCTGTCTCTCATTCATCTTCCCTCTGCTTCCCTCTCTCAAAAGTAAAACCCTAGCCTTTATCGCTACTTTCTTATTCAAGCTGTTACCGTCGCCGTCGAATCTGGTCTAGCTGTTGCCCCATTGCTTTAGCGTCGTCTCTGCTCGTCTCAGCCGTCGCGTTGCATCGCATATGCTCGAAGCTGCCATTCCACTGCAACTTGTCTCGTGTCATTTCTCCGTGGCGCAGCCGCTGTTCCACTGTGTCGGTTCTATTCCACCGCGCTCCAGCCCTCCTCTACTTCAGTTCCACTACTCTCCACCCTCCTTTGCTCCAATTCTGCAGCACTCCACCCTCCTCTGTTCCAGCTCCGCTGTGTTCCACCCTCCACGGCTCCAATTCCGCGAAGGTCTAGCCACCCCTTCTCTAGTTCCGTGACGGTCTAGCCACTTCTTCTCCAGCAACCCTATGTCTATACCTTCATCATATAACTGCTTCAATTTAGAAGATTCATATGCTTTACCCTTTTACTTCTATTATATTGTTGCTTTGTTGTCTTTAATATTTTGTTATTTTTGTAATTTTTTGTTTTTGAACTTGTTAAGTTGATAATTTGTTAAATTATTTGGCTGGTGTTGTGTTAATTTGCTAAATTGTTAGGTTGCTGTTATTTAATTTGTTGAATTTTTCTATTCAAGTTTTATTATTTTTTATTTGATATACCTATTATTGTTCTTGAGATTATTGAGTTGTTGTATTTTTTTTTTAAAATGTTAATTTGTTAATTTTTTAAATTGTTATTGTGATTCTTGGGATATAGATTGCTTTTGCTTTTTGTTATTATGTTGTTGAAATTTTTATTTGAATCTTGTTCTTGTTAATTCATTAAATTATTGTTATTGTGATTCTTGCTATTGAGATTGTTTTTGTTAGTGTGTAGTGTTAATTTGGATGATATTTTGAAATTTGTTAGACTATAACTATATTTAGTGTGTTTATAATAAGGGAATAGAGAAAGAGGCAGCTAGCATTATTTCATTGATTGTTATTTCAATTCTCCCTCTTCTCTCTTATAAGAAACTCATTCTCTCACTAATTCACTCTTTCTTCTTAATTGTTGTGAATTTGCTTGTTTTATTGATTATTGAATTATTCACACTATACCTCATACTTCTCCTAATTCAATATAATTGTTGAGTTTGCCTACATAGTTATATGACATTAGTTTATTTATATTTTATTTGTTATAAAATAATTTTTTTGGTTGAATCACAGTTTGACCGATTGAACCAATAAACCAATAAATCAGTAGTTAGAGCAGTTCAATGACCTATTCAGTTTTAAAAACTTTACTTTTTTGGAGTCTAATGCACTCTTCGTGACACCTGTTGCCCTTAAAAGTTCATCAAATAAGAAATAATCTTTCAATCTTTGGTGTGACCACTGCAATAAACCTCATCATATCCGAAAAACCTACTGAAAGTTGTATTTGTTCAAAGAGCCTTATTACTCTCAACCTTATCATGCATCTAAACATTTTCACTTGATTCATAGTGATGTATGGAGTCCATTGAAAAACTACTGAAAGTTGAAATGGTTTATAATTTTTATCGATGACCATACAAAATTATGTTGGACCTATCTCATGCATGAACAATCTAAGAATTCTAAAGTTTTTTATTATTTTTCAACAATGATAGAAACACAATTTGATGAATTTCTTTTAAAAAGGCTATTCAACATCAATCTACACACCCCAATACACCCCAACTTGAAAGAAAGAATAAATAGTTTCTTGAAGTAGCACGTGCCATTATATTTGAGGGTAATGTTCCAAAATATTTATGGAGAGATATTGTTCTAACAGCAGCCTATCTCATTAATCAAATACTCACGCATGTTTTAAATTCCTGTACACCGTTAGATATTTTAAAAAAACAAATTTAACATGTAGATTGAATTCTAACTTACTTTTAAAAGTATTTAATTATACTGTATTTTTGCATACATCTTCATATCGAATTAAACTTGATCCAAAGGCAAAAAAAATATATTTTTATTGACTATTTTTCAAGTCAAAAGGATTATAAATATTTCAATTCATACACAAAAATTTCATGTAAATATGGATATTACTTTTTTAGAACATAAAATTTATTTTCAAAAAAAATTCTTCAAGAGAGAGTCTAATTGAATTTTTTTTTGCATGAATCTCAACTCACTCCTATCTTACATATTGAGAATACAACTTTCATAAATCAAACAAATTTTGAAATAATAGCAAAAAAATATGGAAACCAATTCTAAAATTACGTAAGAATTAGTTGGAATCCAAACAAAAAAAATACCACAACCAAAAAAAAAATTTGATATCATATTCGAAAATATCCCAAGAATACTAAAGACTAGCTCATCATCATCTCTATCCCAATCCAATCTGAAAATTCGAAAGATGGCCCAACTATAATACCTCAAGAACTTTCAGGTAATTCTGAAATTGCTACTTCTAATATTAACCTGCCAATGGGCATTAGAAAAAATTCAGAACCTGCACCAAAAAGGTACTCAAAACCAGCACCAGCCACCCTATTTTTAATTATGTCTCTTACCAAAATTTATCTCAAAATCATCAAGCCTTTACTTCTAAAATTTTAAATTTGTTTGAGTTTAGAAACATAAAAAAAGAACTAAATGATACCAATCAGAAATTAGTAATGATAGAAGAGCAACATGTACTCAAAAAGAATGAAACTTGGGAGATTATAGACCTGCCACAGAATAAAAATTTGGTTGGCTGCAAGTGGATTTTCGTCATTAAGTACAAGGCTGATGGAAGCATAAAGAGATATAAAGTTAGGTTAGTAGCTAAGAGATTTTCACAATTCAATGGAGTAGACCATCAAAAGACTTTTGCTCCAGTTTCTAAACTCAACTTTGTGCAAATTTTCTTATCTCTCGCTACGAATTACAACTGGCCTTTATATCAATTGAATGTAAGGAATACTTTTCTCAATGGAAAACTAGAGAACAAGGTGTTTATGAAAAATTCACCTAAATTTGAAGCTGAACTAGTAAGAGATAAAGTGTACAAACTAAAGAAGACTCTCTACGAATTGAAACAATCCCTAAAAACTTGATTTGAACAACTTGAAATGCTGGTGAAGGGGCTTGATTATACTCAAAACCAAGCTGACCATACACTTTTCTATAAACATTTAGAAGCTAATAAAACTGCTATTTTAATTATATATATGGATGACATTATTCTGACAGGTGATGATATTTTGGAGTTAAAAGACTTGAAGGAGAAATTTTCCAAAGCATTTAAAATCAAAGAACTTGACTCATTAAAATATTTTTTTGGAAATTGAATTTGCAAGGTCTAAAAAAAGACATTTTTATGAACTAATGGAAGTACATCCTAAATATTTTAAAAGAGACTAGATTACTTGGTTGTAAAGTTGCTGATGAAACACCTATAAAACCTAACTTAAAATTGAAGCCTTCTGAACCAAAAAATATAATAGACAAAGAGAGATATCAGTGGTTGATGAAAATACTATTCTATTTATCCTATATACGTCTGGATATAGCCTTTACTATGAGCATAGTAAGCTAGTTTATGCATTCACCTGTCCCAAAACACATGAATGTTGTCTTTAGAGTACTAAGGTTTTTGGAAGGATTGTCTGAAAAAGGGTTATTCTACAAAAATCGTGGACATCTTCAAGTAGAAGCCTATATAGATGCAGATTGGGCTGTGAATATCATGGATAGAAGGTCAACATCTGGATATTATGTTTTTGTTGGAAGAAACCTAGTTAGTTGGTGGAGTAAAAAACAGAGTGTTGTGGCACGAAATAGTATAAAAACATAGTTTAGAATAGTGACTTATGGAATATGTGAAGTACCATGGATAGAGAAACTCTTGTAAGAACTAAAAATTTCTATTTTTCCACCAATAAAGTTGTATTGTGACAATAAATCTGTATTTTCTATTGTCCATAATCAAGTTCTACATTACAGAACTTAACATGTTGAAGTTGACAAATATTTTATTAAAAAAAAAAGATTGAGAGAGGACAAATTTGCATCTTATATGTTCTGACCACGAAACAACCAGAAGATATTCTAATTAAAAAATTATCCAAAAAGATAGTTAATAGCATAATAAACAAGCTGTTAGTGAAGCATATCTTTAAGCCAACTTGAGAGAAAGTGTTGACTAAATCTAATCAAAATCAGATTTTTTATTTATTTCATAAATTTTTTTATAAATAGAATTAATTATTATATCCTTTCCTTTTTTGTTTAACTTAATTTTAAAAATTTTGTGATTAGAAATCTTTCTTTTATTTTAGCCTAGTATTTTTCTATTTTTTATTATTTTTATTTATATAATTTCTGTATAAAGATCAGAGAATGATTTCATGTGCATGAGTTATAAAATTCAAACACTTCAAATTTTATCACTATATTATTTGATATTTTAATGTATATATAGAATGGTTTTTTTATTAAGTAATTAGTGTGGCTAATATAAAAATAAATCACCACCCATTAGCAATAAATACACCTCTTTTTTTAATAAATTTTAACTATTGAATTCATCCTAACTTTTTAATTATTTTGTTACACATTAATTACTTATCAGATCAGTTTCTAACAAAAAAATTAGACAAAAGTACTTAATTTTTTTTTTAATTTTTAGATTAGTTCTTCCAAATAAGAAGAATAATATGATATCATTAAAAAAATAATATAAAATATTACTGACAATCTTATCAATGGTAATGGTATCAGTAGCCAAATTTACAGATAGTCAGATTAATTTTATTGAAAAAATTTAATGATTTTTATCGATATCTAATATAATAATTACTTAATTTTATCTATATGCATGTGTGGTGTCTGTAAATACAAAAAATAGTACAAATTTTAATTATAAAAAATTCTAACAAATAAAAATAAATACTATTTTTTAGTTTTAATTTTTAAGATCTATACAAATGTGCTATAATATTTTGAGATATTTTTTTCTTTGACTAAATTTCAATATTTTTCTCAAAGCATCTTTTATGAAAGATTTGCACCATATACTCATATCACCGATAAAAAATGCCACAAAAAGAGAAAATATATCAAAAGAGATTATTAAATTTGAAAATCCAAAACAACAAACAAATTAAATCAAAAGTAAAAGTAAGGAGAGAGAATGACAAAAAATAAGAAAGAGTGGATAAAGAAAAAAAATAGAAAGGGTCTAAAGCAAAAAGGAGGGCAAGAAGAAAGAAAGAAAATAAAGAAAAAGAAAGAAAGAAGAAAAAAAGACGAAAGAATGAGTGAGTGGAAAAGAAAGGAGGAAGGGAGGACTGTAAAATCTAGTCAAACCGTAATTAATTAAATAATAAATTAAATAGAACCGAATATGGTTAAAAAATTTTGCAATCGGAATTCGATAATTTGAATATGATATTTGGACTCAGTGAATTTTTCTGAGTCAGAAAACATAGTTTTTTGCGTAAAAATACGCACTGAAAATTTGACCGGTAATACCAATTGAGATCTGTCTGATATTATAGTTGAATAAATTAATTATAAGTGAATAAGGTTAGAAAATGAGAAATTATAATTTGGGAAGTTAGAAATATTTAAAATACGATTTAAAACTCTAATCTTAAAGAGTTTGGCCTAAAATTGGAACAATAGACTAAATCAAGTGAACCAGGCCCAAGTGAGCCCAAGACCCAACATATATAAATATTTGTTATGAGCATTAGTGTGGGGCGCTGAAATGGAGAAGAGAGGAAGAAGAGAGAAAATTCTAACTTCATCAAACTTCAAAGCACCATAACTTTCTTTCCAAGACTTCGATTGACAAGCCGTTTGCTGGCCACACGTCGCTCTTCTCATTCTTTACAATTCTATCTAAGTTTTGTGGTGAGTATTCTATTGTCTTCTGCCTAGTTTTCATTTTTCTCCTTAAATTCGGATTTGGTTATGGGTGTTGAGTAATTTTATGATTTTGGTTGTTTAGGAGTACTCTAGTATGAGCCATTAGTGAGTTCCATCAACCAACTTCATGGGTTAAGGTAAGAAACCCTCTAACCCTTGTGGTTTATCAATTTTATGAACCCTAGATTGATTATAAGTGTGAAAATTGATTATGTTAGAGTATTGGGTGATTTTGGTGCACAACTGGAAGATTGATATTGCTTGTGGGGCCTTGGTGAGGCTTGGAGTTAAAGGTTGGTGGAAACTTCCAAGAAGAGGCTCAATTGGTTTTGGCTCCAAGAGGTACGGTTTAACTTTTATTTAAATACCGTGTGGTGTGATGAGAATTCTGGTGGACGAAATTGTGATAAAATAATTGTGATCACTATTCTTTAAGTTGTACTTTTATGGAATTTTGAAATTGGCACGAGTGGACACAACTCCGTTCAACTAACCAGCAAGTGTACTGGGTCGTCCAAGTAATAAACCTTACGCGAGTAAGGGTCGATCCCACAGAGATTGTTGGTATGAAGCAAGCTATGGTCACCTTGTAAATCTCAGTTAGGCAGATAAAATTATGGAATTTAGAAAATCAAATAATAAAAAGAAATAATAAAAGGGATACTTATGCAGATTCATTGGTGGGAATTTCAGATAAACATATGGAGATACTGTATGGCTCAAGGACGCCTACTTTCCTACTGCTTCAACTCAATCCTTCTTACTCCTTTCCATGGCAAGCTGTGTATAGGGGTTCACCGTTCGACGATGGCTACTTTGAATCCTCTCGGGAAAATGGTCCTCTGCGGCTGTCACTCGCATGGCTAATCGTTTGGAGGCATCACACTGGCCAAAGCCTACATCCCATCCTCCCAGTGAAAACTACGCTCACGCGCTCTGTCACAGCACGGCTAATCACTGGTTGGTTCCCGCTCCTACTGGAATAGAATCCCTTGATTCTTTTGCGTCTGTCACTAACGCCCAGCACTTGCGAGTCTGAAGCACGTCACAGTCATTCATTACCGGAATCCTACTTGGAATACCACAGACAAGGTTAGACTTTCAGGATTCCCAGGATCCTACTCGGAATACCACAGACAAGGTGAGACTTTCCAGATCCTCATGAATGCC
>NC_029775.3:28601287-28602638 GCF_000817695.3 Arachis duranensis
ATAGTTCTTTGGATTCGGGTTCATACTTTGATCATGGTTCCTAGTGATCCATGCATTGGCATAGAACTCTTGAACCATCAATATTCCGACTTGTTGCATGGGGTTGGTTAGGACTTCCCAACCTCTTCTTTGGATTTCATGTCGGATTTCCGGATACTCATTCTTTTTGAGCTTGAAAGGGACCTCGGGGATCACCTTCTTCTTTGCCACAACATCATAGAAGTGGTCTTGATGGCTCTTGGAGATGAATTTTTCCATCTCCCATGACTCGGAAGTGGAAGCTTTTGTCTTCCCTTTCCCTTTTCTAGAGGATACTCCGGCCTTAGGTGCCATTGATGGTAATGGAAAAACAAAAAGCTTATGCTTTTACCACACCAAACTTAAAAACTTGCTCGCCCTCGAGCAAGAAAGAAAAGAAGAAAAGAAGAAGAAGAAGAAATATGGTAGAGAGGGAGAGAGGTGGGTTCGGCTAAGGGGGAGAAGATGGGTTAGTGTTGTGTGAAAATGAAGTAGAATGGAAGGGTATTTATAGGGAGAGGGGAGGGTGTATGTTCAGTCATTTTGGGTGGGAATGGGTGGGAAATTGAATTTGAATTTTATGAAGGTAGGTGGGGTTTATGGGGAAGAGTGGATTGATGTGAGTGGTGAAGGGGTAATTGGGAAGAGGAATTGAGGTGATTGGTGAAGAATGTTGGGAATTGTAATATGGGGAATACAAATCACCAAAAATAGGATTAGGAGGTAAGGTGGGAATATAGTAGGTGGGGATCCTGTGGGGTCCACAGATCCTGAGATGATCCTGTGGGGTCCATAGGATCTGAGGTGTCAAGGAATTCCATCCATGCACCAATTTGGCATGTAAAACGCCTTTGCACACCATACTGGCATTTAAACGCCCATTGGTGCACGTTCTGGGCGTTCAACGCCCATGTAAAGCATGTTTCTGGCGTTGAATGCCAGTTTCATGCTTGTTGCTGGCGTTCAGCGCCAGCTTTTCTTCTCTGGGCACATTCCTGGCGTTCAGCGCCAGGATGTTGCTTGTTTCTGGCGTTCAGTGCCAGAATGGTGCTCTGTTCTGGCGTTGAACGCCAGCCAGATGCATCTTACTGGCGTTGAACGCCAGTCTGCGCGACCTCCAGGGTGAAAAATTTTTTTCTTCTGTTTTTGACTCTGTTTTTAATTTTTTTGATTTTTTCGTGACTCCTCATGATCATGTACCTAATAAAACACAAAATAATAATAAAATAAAAATTAGATAATTAAAATTGGGTTGCCTCCCAACAAGCGCTTCTTTAATGTCAATAGCTTGACAATGGCTCTCATGGAGCCACAAGGTGATCAGGTCAATGTT
>NC_029775.3:28602973-28604225 GCF_000817695.3 Arachis duranensis
AGCTTCTCCATTACAGAGAGTGGCATAAGATTTATCCCTGACCCTAGATCACATAGAGCTTTTTCAAAGCTCATGGTGCCTATGGTACAAGGTATTAACAACTTGCCAGGATCTTGTTTCTTTTGAGGTAGAGTTTTCTGAATCCAAGTATCTAGTTCACTAATGAGCAAGGGAGGTTCACTTTTCCAAGTCTCATTACCAAACAACTTGGCATTCAGCTTTATGATAGCTCCTAAATATTGAGCAACTTGCTCTCCAGTCACATCTTCATCCTCTTCAGAGGAAGAATAGTCTTTAGAGCTCATGAATGGCAGAAGGAGATTTAATGGAATTTCTATGGTCTCTATATGAGCCTCAGATTCCTTTGGATCCTTAATAGGAAACTCCTTCTTGCTTGAGGGACGTCCCAGGAGGTCTTCCTCACTAGGATTTTCGTCCTCTTCCTCCCTTGTGCATTCGGCCATATTGACTATGTCAATGGCTTTGCACTCTCCTTTTGGATTCTCTTTTGTATTGCTTGGGAGAATACTGGGAGGAGTTTCAATGACTTTCTTACTCAACTGGCCCACTTGTGCCTCCAAATTTCTAATGGAGGATCTTGTTTCATTCACGAAACTGAAAGTAGCCTTTGACAGATTAGAGACTATATTGGCTAGATTAGAAGTGTTTTGTTCAGAATTTTCTGTCTGTTGCTGAGAAGATGATGGATATGGCTTGCTATTGCTTAGCCTATTGCGTCCACCATTGTTAAAGCCTTGTTGAGGTTTTTGTTGATCCTTCCAGGAGAAATTTGGATGATTTCTCCATGATGGGTTATAGGTGTTTCCATAAGGTTCACCCATGTAATTAACCTCTGCCATGGCAGGGTTCTCAGGATCATAAGCTTCTTCAGAAGCTGCCTCTCTCGTACTGTTGGATGCATGTTGCAGTCCATTCAGATTTTGAGATATCATGTTGACCTGTTGAGTCAACACTTTGTTCTGAGCCAATATGGCATTCAGAGCATCAATTTCAAGAACTCCTTTCTTCTGAGGTATCCCATTATTCACGGAATTCCTTTCAGAGGTATATATGAACTGGTTGTTTGCAACCATGTCAATGAGTTCTTGAGCCTCTTCCGGCGTTTTCTTTAGGTGAATAGATCCACCTGCAGAATGGTCCAGTGACATTTTCAAAAATTCAGAGAGAGCATAATAGAATATACCTAACATGGTCCATTCTGAAAACATGTCAGATGGACATCTTTTGGTCA
>NC_029775.3:28604436-28605858 GCF_000817695.3 Arachis duranensis
GATGCTTCTTCCATCAAACTTGGACGTTGGCTTTGTGAAGTCACCAAGCATTCTCCTTGCATTATTATTATTATTATTTTCGGCTGCCATCTCCTTTTCTTGTTCGAGAATTTCTGAAAAGTTACCTTTAGAATAATTTAATTTAGCTTCTCTTAATTTTCTCTTCAGAGTCCTTTCAGGTTCTGGATCAACTTCAACAAGAGTGCCTTTTTCCCTGTTCCTGCTCATATGAAAGAGAAGAAAACAAGAAAAGAAAGAGGAATCCTCTATGTCACAGCATAGAGATTCCTTTATGTTAGTAGAAGAAGAAGGGGGTAGAAGAATGAAGAAGGATGGATTCGGATTTTTGGATGAAGAGAGGTGAAGAGAAGTGTTAGTAATTAAATAATTGAATAGAATAAGAAAAGAGAGGGAGAATTTTTTGAAAACAATTTTTGAAAAAAAGGGTTAGTAATTTTCGAAAATTAGAGATAAGATAAGTTTAAAATTAAAGTTTAAAACAAAAAGAATTTTTGAAAAAGGGATGAGATATTTTCGAAAATTAGAGAGAAAAAAGTAGTTAGTTGGTTTTGAAAAAGATAAGAAATAAAAAAAAGTCAAAGAGTTAGTTGAAAAAGAAATTAAAATCAAATTTGAAAAAGATAAGAAGATAAGAAGTTAGATAAGATTTTTTTTGAAATCAAATTTTGAAAAAGATAATATTTTTGAAAAAGATAAGATAAAAGATAAAATAAAAGTTTTAAGAAAAATATATTTTGAAAAAGATTTAATTTTTAAAATGACTTAACTAACAAGAAACTACAAGATAGGATTCTAGAATTTAAAGATTGAACCTTTCTTAACAAGGAAGTAACAAACTTCAAATTTTTGAACCAATCACATTAATTGTTAGCTAATTTTCGAAAATTTGATATAAAGATAAAAAAGCTAAGAAAAAGATTTTTGAAAAATAATTTTTTAAAATTTTCGAAAATAATAAAAAAATGAAAAAGATATGATTTTTGAAAAAGATTTTGAAAAGATAAGATTTTTAAAATTGAAAATTTGACTTGACTTGTGAGAAACAACTAATTTTAAAAATTTTTGACCAAGTCAACCCAAAATTTCGAAAATTTGGAGGGAAATAAGGAAAAGATATATTTTTTGATTTTTGAATTTTTAATTATGAGAGAGAAAAACAACAAAAATACTCAATGCATGAAATTTTTAGATCAAAACAATGAATGCATCCAAGAATGCTATGAATGTCAAGATGAACACCAAGAACACTTTGAAGATCATGATGAACATCAAGAACATAATTTTGAAAAATTTTTGATGCAAAGAAAACATGCAAGACACCAAACTTAGAAATCTTTAATGCATGGACTCTAACAAACAAAAAATGCATATGAAAAACAACAAACAACACAAAACAAGAAA
>NC_029775.3:28606029-28606946 GCF_000817695.3 Arachis duranensis
AAAATTAACACAAGACTCAAACAAGAAACACAAAATATTTTTGGTTTTTATGATTTTATGATTTTTTTTGTATTTTTATTAATTTTTTTTCGAAAAACATTTTTGGAAAAACGAAAAAGAAAAGAAAAATTTTTGAAAAAGTTTTGGAAAAGAAAATTACCTAATCTGAGCAACAAGATGAACCGTCAGTTGTCCATACTCGAACAATCCCCGGCAACGGCGCCAAAAACTTGGTGGACGAAATTGTGATAAAAGAATTCCAGGCACTGTTAGAGAAGCTCACAACTCCGTTCAACTAATCAGCAAGTGTACTGGGTCGTCCAAGTAATAAACCTTACGTGAGTAAGGGTCAATCCCACAGAGATTGTTGGTATGAAGCAAGCTATGGTCACCTTGTAAATCTCAGTTAGGCAGATAAAATTATGGAATTTAGAAAATCAAATAATAAAAAGAAATAATAAAAGGGATACTTATGCAAATTCATTGGTGGGAATTTCAGATAAGCATATGGAGATACTGTATGGCTCAAGGACGCCTACTTTCCTACTGCTTCAACTCAATCCTTCTTACTCCTTTCCATGGCAAGCTGTGTATAGGGGTTCACCGTTCGACGATGGCTACTTTGAATCCTCTCGGGAAAATGGTCCTCTGCGGCTGTCACTCGCATGGCTAATCGTCTGGAGGCATCACACTGGTCGAAGCCTACATCCCATCCTCGCAGTGAAAACTACGCTCACGCGCTCTGTCACAGCACGGCTAATCACTGGTTGGTTCCCGCTCCTACTGGAATAGAATCCCTTGATTCTTTTGCGTCTGTCACTAACGCCCAGCACTTGCGAGTCTGAAGCACGTCACAGTCATTCATTACCGGAATCCTACTCGGAATACCACAGACAAGGTGAGACTTTCCGGATCCT
>NC_029775.3:28607194-28611144 GCF_000817695.3 Arachis duranensis
CACTTCCGGGGCCCACTTGGTGTATGCTTGGGCTGAGCTTGATCTATCCACGAGCTGAGGCTTTTCTTGGAGTTGAACTCCAAGTTATGACGTGTTTTGGGCGTTCAACTCCGGATCATGGCGTTTTTCTGGCGTTTAACTCCAGACAGCAGCATGTACTTGGCGTTCAACGCCAAGTTACGTCGTCAATTTCCGAATAAAGTATGGACTATTATATATTGCTGGAAAGCTCTGGATGTCTACTTTCCAACGCCGTTGAGAGCGCGCCAATTGAAGTTCTGTAGCTCCAGAAAATCCATTTCGAGTGCAGGGAGGTTAGATTCCAACAGCATCAGCAGTCCTCTTGTCAGCCTTTTTCAGAGTTTTGCTCAAGTCCCTCAATTTCAGCCAGAATTTACCTGAAATCACAGAAAAACACACAAACTCATAGTAAAGTCCAGAAATGTGAATTTAACGTAAAAACTAATGAAAGCATCCCTAAAAGTAGCTTAAACTTACTAAAAACTATCTAAAAACAATGCCAAAAAGCGTATAAATTATCCGCTCATCAAATTCCTAGGCTAGATGCCCTTAGGATTAAGTTTGGATTGTATAAATGGTTGGTACTAATATGTATAATTGATATGTAATGTAAATTAATGATTGGGTTGAGAATTGTGTGAATTTGTATGTTTGGTGTGTTGAGAATTTGATGAATTGGATAATGAATATTTGTTTGTGGAATATGCATTTAAATTGTGAATTTGGGCCAGAGGCCATGAATCTTGGGCCGGAGGCCGGAAAGAGGTAAGGAAGATAAGTGATGTGTGTGTGTATTGTGTGATGTCATATGAGATTGAATGGATATTGAATTTTGAGTGTGTGAATAAATGGGAGAAATTTGGAATAATAACATATTAGGAATTTAGGAGGGGAATGTGACAAAATTAAATTGAATTGTGTAGATGAGGTAGGTTTGGTTTTGATTGAGTGTAATTATGTGAATGTGGTTGGGTTGTGGTCATTTGGATGAGTGAAAATGAATTTGACTTGTGAACATTGGAAAAATTGGTGATTTCTGTTTTTGGGTAAAGAACTGATTTTTGACCAACTTCGATGGTCCGTAACTCAGTCCTCGGAGTTAGGAATTCTTCAAAATTAGATTTTTATGAAAGTTCATTCAACGATCTTTTCAACGGTTTAGAAATGGTTGAAAAAGGAATTTTGTACAAGAAGTCATGTGTGGCAGAAGTTTGAGATTTGAAAAGGAAATTCTACAGCGTTTAAACTTAGTAAAATTTTTAGTAAAACGTACTCCATCGCGTACGCAGTCTGACACGCACGCGTTACTCACGATTTTACTCTCTCACGCATGCACCTGGTCGACGCGTACGCGTCGCTGTATTGATGCAGGTGCGTGGTATAAATTCCAGAGAGTTGTGATGATAGCGTACCAATTTTGTGCAAAACACATCCACGCGTACGCGTGGCTGACGCACACGCATCACCCTACCTCTCTACTTCCATGCGTGTGCATGGGTGATGCTTACGCGTCACCTGTTTTTCTCCGCTTCCCACGCGTGCGCGTTTCAGCAAAAAATTTATCTTTGAGTTAAGCCAAATTTCAGACTTCTAGCCTCCATTTTCATCCTTTAAGTCCTAAATTTTAAAGCATGCCTAGTACTAAGAAGAAGTTAGGAAATGTGATAACTTGTTGATGAAGAAAGACTTGGAGTAATGAATTGTGATTGAGGAAGTGTAGAAATGATGGTTTGAAAATGAATGTGATGTGTGACCCCGGGTAGTTGGCAGTGGCATTGTCCACTTGCTCTGGGTATGAGATGGGGAAGGAGAATTATGATAAATGAGTTTAATTATGGAGTTTTGAATAAATGTGTATTTGTGATACCTGGGTAGTAGCGAGGGTCATTGTTTGTCCCGCTTGCTCTAGGTCATTGTTTGAGAATTGGCAATAATGAAGAGTGATTATGAAAGAATGAATGAATATGATAAATGAAGTCGAAATGAGATTGTTGTTGATGAGTTATAATTGATAATATGAATTGAGATTGAATGAATGTATGTTTGAGATACCTGGGTAGTAGCAAGGATTGTGGTTCGTCCCGCTTGCTCCAGGCCAATGCTTGAGATAACTTGGTAGTAGCAAGGATTGTGGTTCGTCCCGCTTGCTCCAGGTCAATGCTTGAGATACCTGGGTAGTAGCAAGGATGGTGGTTCATCCCACTTGCTCCAGGTCAGAGATTGTAACGCCTGGGTAGTAGCGGCAATAGTGGTTATTCCACTCGCTCCAGGTTGAGCTTTTAAACACCCGCCTGGGTAGTAGCCGCAGTAGTGGTTATTCCACTGGCTCTGGGTTGAGAGGGTAGTAGCAAGGGAGTTATAGTTCAAACCTACTTGCTCCGCGATGGGTGTTTCTGTCCATGGTTAGCTACCAGGACATGTCGAGTTGGCTATATAACCGACAGATGATATCATCAGTCATAGGGCAGGCATACATCATATACATATGTTTGATTTGTTTGGATTTGCCTATTTATTTTGGACTACTATATCATATATGCTATGTTACCTGATTATGTTCTACTTGTACCTTATTGTGTATTACTTGCCTGTATTGCTTGTGTTTGTACAACTGAGAGGTCCCTCATGCTGGTGTCGGTTGACGTTGAGGGCTGTTCTTGTTGAGATGGAGTAATGATATGATTAATTTAAACTGATGATTATTGAATGAGGTAATTTAAGCTCCCTTGGTAGACACATTGAAGTGATCTCACTTGCTCCAGGTGAGGATATGAGGTAATGATATATAATTGTTGAGACAGAATAGCTGGGGATGATTTTGCTTATAATTCTGATTGTGAATTGTCGGAGAGTTAGAAAGCTGGGAAGCATGAGGAATATGAATTAGATTTAGCATTCTCTTATGATAGTTGCCTGTTTATGAATTAGCGAGAACATAGGATGAATATTTGGTGAAAGGAATTTTAGGATGCTTAGTGAGTTTTTATTACAATGCATTGTATTTATTTGACACTTTTACCGTACTGGGAACCCATGGGTCGGGGGTTCTCATTCTGTATATATCTCTTGTTTTTCAGATGCAGGTCCAGGTGCTCAATAGTGAGTTATGGGTTGTCTGAAAGACGACGAAGACCTCTAAGATCTCTTATTTACTTTTTCTTAGATTCTCTCCGCTTTTGTTTTTATAGAACTCATGCTATGTATTTAATCCTTTTGAAACTTGCCTATAGAGGCCCTTGTGTATCATTTTGGAGAGATTAGGAGATATGGTTGTCAAACTGCTTTTATACTATACTCTAGCCAGCCTAAACTTCGCGGGTCGCGACTAGTGGCTAATTATATATATATATGGGTCCGTCTAGTGTAAAGATGCATTTTCGTACAGATTTATAGATTTTTGTCTTTTTTAAATCTGCTGTGGACACATATTGTTTTTATGTGGCTGAGCAAGTAACTCTCAGAAAGCTGGGAAGGTTCATGGAAGGGCTGAATGAGCCGGTTAGATAGATCAGCTCAGAATGGAGTTCTCGTTGCAGAGGGTCCCGTTAGTGTCGTTGTTGGGCCTTGAGGTTTGTCCCAAAAAAGAGTGGGGGTAGGCAAGGTAGTTGTTGCTATGGGTCAGGCATGAGAAATGAACGCAAGCTTTATTCCCCATGTGAAAGACTATGAATGGTTAAACCAACGTAGGCCCCAAAATAGTTAACCGTTGAGAAGGTAAAATTAATTTACTTGCCACAGTCTTCTAAAGCAAAATGAATTAGTAACACAACTCGGGCCCAAAAAAAGAAAATTCGAGCCATTATTAAAAATGGATTACATAGTTTTGCTGTTGTTTTTAGACATTATTAAAAATAATAATAATAAAATAATTATAAAAAATTATTTTACTAAAAATAATTGCAAAAAATTATTTTCTATAAATAAAAATA
>NC_029775.3:28611593-28630271 GCF_000817695.3 Arachis duranensis
AGAAACTTTTTTATAATTTTTTTCTCACAATTTTAAAAAAGTAACACTTGTCTCTTATAATTTTTAAATTTTTTTTTTAACTGACACCAACAGACAAAATATCATTTTGATGTTAGGTTCTCAAAACAAAAAAATAATTATAAAAAAATTATTTTCATAAAAATAATAATAAAAATTATTATAAAATAAGTTTGGTGTTATTTTATAAATTATTCAAAATAATAATGATAAAAATTAATTAAAAATAAAATAAATATAAAAACAAAATAATTATGATAAATTATTCTACAAAAATAAAAGTAATAATAAAATAATTATTATAAATATAATCAACAAATTTATGTTGGTATTATTTAAGTTTTTTAAAAAAAATTTATAATTTTAAAATAATTATGAGAAATTATTTTAATAAAAATAATCATAAGAAATTATAACAGAAAGAGAATTCTATTGCTCATAGATTTATTTTGCCATTTGTCAGTAGGGGTGTTCGTGGTGCAGTTTGGTTCGCTTTTAAGGAAAAAAGTCATCCAATCCGAATGCTTAATTTATGTGCGGTGCGGTTTGGATTGGATAAAATTTCTTTGAAAATCCGTTCCGATCTGATCCGATTACAAGCGGTATGGATCGGTTTAGATTTACGTTATTTTAAATAAAACAAATTAACTACATATAACAACTCTTAACATCAGATTTTAAATAATCAACAATGGCATAATAAGTCTTAACATATCTTAAAAAGTCAAGAATAACCTAACAGTAGAAATAAAATTATAGGTTACTTAAAATAAATAAATTCATAAATAATATTTTAAACATAAAATTCTTATTAAATAATAATAATACAAGAATAGTGGAAAAATGTATAACAAATTGAATACGTTATAAATATAACTGTAAATATAATAATAAATTAATAATACTATAGCACATTGTGCGGTTTGGATTGGATTGGATCGATTATGAAAAGTAGATCCGAAATCCGATCCAATTCAGCGGTTTGCAAAAAATAGAATCCAATCAAATCCGAATTAGTGCAATTTTAATTGGTTTTCGGTTTCGATTTGATTGGATGAGCGGTTTAATTTGGATCGATTTGGATTTTAACATCCCTATGTGTCAGTATTTTACTTGTAGGTCAAACTTATGTCATTTTTAGCCACCAAAACTAATGCCACCATAGAACTTCTTTTTTATAATTATACTTTGTTATTATAAAATGTAATTACTCTGTAATTTATTTCTTTAAGTTACATGAATTTTTATTCTAACAAACACAACATCATAATTATAGACGACGTACTCATAAACCAGAATCTAAAATACTTACATTCAGTGTGATAACAAACATCCTACATATTTAATATGAAAAAATACTATACATTTATAATATTCTTTAGTGATAACTGAAATATAAATTCGTGAAAATAAGTTACTAAAGTTAGAATGTACTGGCACAAATATTACTGAACACATCTATCTTAAATTTTAAATTCACAATTTTGACTATTTTATCTTCTTTATCCAAGAAAAATGAATTTGTCGGTTCAACAAGTAACTTATCGGTTAAACCAATAAAATTATGAACCAATAACTTTGCCGATTCAACCCTTTCATCTATGATTCAACCCACTCTACTAACGGGTTTATCGAATCACGGTTTAAGATTAACATACTTTGGAATACGAATTCTGATTTACAAATTCGGGTTTCAAATACACATCTCATTCTACACAGTTCAAGGTTCACGGTACAGCATACAGGGTTATGGTGTTCTTTCAACAAATAGGATAAAAAAATCAACTGCGATTTCAGATTTCAGGTAGGGTGTTTACGGAATTTGGTTCTCCGGGTCCCACAACATGGTTCGCCATTTTCATGGTTAGAATTTTCTGAGTTTGACATTCGGGGTTCAGCTTCCGGAATTTCTCTCGTTGTGTACTGTCCCAGAAAAGAATAAGTAAATCAACTGAATTTTTATGGTTCAGGATTCCTCTCCTACGAATTTGTATATAGCGTTTCGTCTCTCATGGATATACGAATTCCTATTCGTGGATTAGGGATATGGTTCCTGTTTCTTAATTTTGAAAGGAAAAAATTAATTTTAATTATTATAAAAAATATCTAATGACACATTTTGATCTTTCAAAATACTAATATAAAATATAAATTATAAATTATATATAGAATGAGAAGAGTAGAGAGAAATAGAGAAATGGAGAGAGATACATGAGAGAATTTAAGAAGGGAGTTTATTAATTTTCGAAGTACATGTTTTTTGTCAATTTGAATAACAGAACATCATGTGACACATTTGGTTGTTAATTTGAATTCAATTACAATGAAAAAATGACAGGTGGCACATTTTAGTTGCAAAATTAGATATATACAATAGACAAGAAGGTATCAAGGTAATGTAATGTTAATGGCCCAGTTTTCACCCGGTATTTACCCAGTATAATCGTGGCTCGAAAGTAGGCATGGCAACGGGTACCCATGGGGGCGGGGACATGCCCCCCGCCCCCCGCCTCCATATCCAGTCCCCGTCCCTGTCCCCGTCCCGTCCCCACCACGGGTAACGGGGACCCCGTATCCGCCGGGAATCGGGGACTCCACGGATATCCGTGGATTTTTACAAAATTAAAAAAAATTGAAAAAATTGGAAAAAAATGAAAAAACCATATCAATCATCATGTTCCTTGTCTCCAAAGCATTAACAACAAAGACATTAACAACATGTTCCTTATCTCCAAAGACATTAACAACATTAATAACAACAAAGACATTAACAACATTAAAGAAATAAAAATAATTGGGTAATTTTATCAATGAAAATGAGTAGATTATGTGGCAGAAATATTCATTTGATCAAAATAAAATATAAAAAGAATTATTTCATGGATAGTAATTGTAGACAAGAGTAAAAACTTCATCTGCATCAATGTCAAACAAGCTGGTGCGTCTTTTCTGTCTAAACACATTGTTTTTCCTGATGAAATACTTTTGAGTGTGACTGGCCACCTGAGTAGGGGTCCTTGATATAACATAGTTTCTTGCAATTCTACGCCAATCACCTTTGCCCAACTTTTGTAATCCAAGTAAAAATATTCTGTTCCTCCTCAGTTCATGGAACCCTACATATTAAAAATTATAATTTAACTATAAGAAAATGTTGCATGAATGTGTTTGCTTGTCTTCATTTAGGATATATGGTAGCATTGTTGGAGTTATGTGCAATGTAAAAATGAAATTAATTTAGAACAAATAAAAAAAAAACACCCATTAAATCATAGCTAAAACAGGCATCTCAGCTAATGCTTGAACGCCATTTAAAATCTAATTACCCTAATCACAAAACAGAATCAGAAGTTCATAAATTCAAAAATCAAAATTTAATTACCCTAATTCAGAAATTCAGAATCTAATTACCCTAATCACAAATCAAAACTCAGAAATTCAGAAATAAAAATTTAATTATCCTAATTCAGAAATTCAAAATCTAATTACCTTAATCACAAATCAAAATTAGAAGTTCAAAAATTCAAAAATCAACTTACCCGACGTAGAAACCACAGGAAAGACCGGCAATTTGGCGGACGAACGGCGAAGATGAGAAGATGACGACCAGCGACGGTAAGCTCGGGATCTCTTGTGAGAGACCGAGCCACTCAGGAGGTGGGAGGCGGCGCTGGGTCGTGGGAGGCAGCGGTTGGCAGTGTTTGGGAAGGAGACAGAAGGGACTGAGGGTTTGAACTTTGAGGAGGAGTGGAGAGGAGACGAGACGAGACTGCGACGCTGAGGGACACAGAAGGTGGGAGGCGGCGGTCGGCGGTCGGTGGTCAACAGTCGGCACTCAACGGTGTTTGAGAAGGAGAGGGACTAACGGTTTGAGCTTTGAGGAGGAATGGAGAGAAGAGGAGACGAGATCACGAGACTCTCACTTTGTCTCTAAAGCAGGGATCTAAACGGGGATTTAACGAGTCTCCAAGGGACGGGGACCTCTACCCCTGCCCCCGCTCCGTTTATTATACGGGGCCCCATCCCCCGTCCCCGCAGGTATAAATCACCTCCCATACCTGCCTCCGGTGGGTAAATCCCCGCGGATACCCGCCCTACCGGGAATTTTTGCCATGCCTACCCGAAAGTGTCTAGGTTTCATCGGGTCTCGGGTCGGGTTCAGGTCTCACAAGTAGGCCCTGTACATATTTTGGGTCGGGCCTGAATCACATCAAACCCGGTTTCACCTGACTCATGAACACCCCTAATGTATGGCACAAAAGATTTATAAAATCAAAGTACTTTCACACAAAAAAGGCCTAGGTTAACAAAAGTCTCTGACTAAGAAGACCAACGTATCTATAGATAAAAAATCAAATAATCAGATTTTTAGTTATTATTTTTATATCAAAATGTCTAATTTATTATTAACAATTAATTTTAATATTCGTTATCTAAAATTTGAAATAACTTAACGTGTATACCTTTATATTTAATTAGGTGTTAAGTCTGTTGCACAAATACAAATATCTAATTTTTATACTTGTTATTTAGAGATAATATTTTTTCTCTCTATGTATATAAAAATATAATTACATATTAGCATAAAAAATTATATTGATAGTTATAGAATTAATTCAAAATTATTTTTTTAAAAAATAATTGAATTTTGATTCTCACTTTTAATTATAACATTAGTATTCTCTCCAAATTATATGTAATAAATATTTGAAAATATTTGAGAGAACTCTTTAATTTTGGAAGGAAAGAATTTATTTTAATTGCAATGAGGGAGTGACATGTGGCACCTTTTTGTTGTAAAATTAGTATGGAGGAAGGGTGGGCTCTTTAATTTTGGAGGAAAAGATTTAATTTCAATTGCAATGATGGAGTGACATGTGACACATTTTGGTTGTAAAATTAGCATGGAAGAAGGAAGAATTCTTTAATTTTGGAGAAAAATATTTAATTTTAATTATAATGAGAGAATGACATGTAGCACATTTGGGTTGTAAAATTAGAAATCTATAATAGATAATAGATTTTTTTTGTTCCATTTGATTCATAAGGCCTTAAACTATATATTCTTCATACAACATCATCTCATCACTCTTTTGTTGTCCGGCCCAATCATTGCAAGGCCATCCGTTCAACAATTTAAAACCAAACGGAGCCATCCCATGACCCAGCGTAGGAGGCTCGGCTCCATGGTGGGCACACCTCTTGCTCCACTCAATTCCACGCTGCACCACACTTATGGCTCACGGACACGTGTTGCTGCTGTGTTCTTCCAATCGAAAATCTATATATATATATATTGTTTTATCTTATTCTTCTCGACAAAATTATTTTTATATCGTCTCAGTTCATGCTTTACCTTCTTTTGTCGATACGTGAGCATTACGAATTCGCGATTTTATTTTTACTCATTTTCAGACTTCTCGATTAATACTCATTTCAATAATACTTATAAACTTTGTATTAAAAATCTACCTTGAGAATTGTATCACTTTATTATCATTGACTTATGACTCGAGTATAAAGATTTGAATATTAGAGTGTTACAAGGACTATCACTTTTTTATCAGTTGAATATGGCGATGGCAGCCCTCCACACAAAGCTGTGTTTCTTCTTTCGTATTCCTAAAAGAAAGAGAGAGATACTTATAAGTCTCTAATCATCGAAAAAAAAGACATACAATTGTTTTTACATACACATAAATATTTTTGTGAATTTTTTTTAAATATTAGAGAGAGAGAGAAAGAGAGTAGTATTATACCTTAAAATTATCAACACGTCGTGTAATACGCTGTTGTGGTAGTCATTAGAAATAACGGACAAAACGGCGACGCCATTGTGATACAAAACAGCATTGCCATTTTCCACAAAAGATCATTGACATTTTGTGTATATGCACAACATATGTCAAACTCTCTCTCACTCTCTCTCATGTGTTACATTAGTTTTACTTTTGTTCTACTCATTGGAACACTCATTTTTTCCGGTTCTATCTTTTTTTTCTTCAGTCCTTTCTTTTTCTTCTATTACTTTCTAAAATTTGTTCCAACTCCACTTACAAATCATCAAAGTGGAGTAGTAATTGTAAAACCCGGTTAATTAACGGCTAATTAGTCTATAAATAAGAATTTATTCTAGAAAGCCCAAAATATGATTTTTGTGGCTAAATATGATAGAGGAGATTGAGACAAGAATTTTGGTACCAATTTTATAGAAATCGGACCAAGATTGGACCGAACGGGCCAAACCGGGCCAACCGGACCCAAAGTGGGCCCTTGGCCCAATATAACTAGACCAAAACCCTAGTTTTCAACATTCTCTCTCCTCACTAAACACACTCACATGCTGAAAATGGAGGCCATGGAGGGAAGAACACTCTCTCAAGTTCTTTCTCTCACTTGATCTTCAAACCACCATAACTTTTGATCTAGAGCTCCGATTGTAACACCCTAACTACCAAAGCTCACGCTTCCGGCTGCGCAACTCTGATAGCTCAGACATTACGACGACACTTATACTATTTAATACTAGAATATGAGCCTGTTTAAAACTTTTTACCACAATATCGTTACCAAGATACTTCATTCGATAACGTACATCCATAGATATCATACAACTTATAAAAACTCGTAAAGAGTACATCCATGTATATACATACATACATATAAATAATATTACAAACATTAACCAATACAATTCCTATCCCTCTCACAGAATATATCAAGATAAAGGCGAGGGTACAAAAATAATAATCTAAAGCATACAGAGCATCTCAATAACAAATAATTAAACTCTTCATAACTTCTGCGCCCAAATCCTGAAAGGGGAAAATGTAGGGGGTGAGAACATCATCCTCGAAAGGGTTCTCAGTAGAGGGTTTTTTGGGAATTACTGTAATAGGATACATGAAGATAAACCGTACCAGTGATTAATAACCATCTTATGCCTCTTTTCAAAAACAACAGTTTACAATAAAAGTAAAGTCAGAAATCTTTTTTGAAAGAGGAACTGTTTAATTCTCAAAACATCAAAGCATTTCAAAAAGGTTTATCTATACTGAACCAAAATAACCTTTCATATCTTATTCCAAACCAGAACCACAAAACCGAAATCAACCATCGGTCCATCTCATTCAACCACGGCCCTAGGCCCAGACAATCCAACCACAACCAATCCACTACAATCCAACAGAGTTCCAGATGCAAACACAAGTAGGAAGATGCAAACACAAACAAACAGTTATTGCAAGTAGAACAATTAGCAGTTAATCACATAGGCAAACCAAGTACAATATGCATACCCAAACAATGTCACATAGATGCATATGATGCATGCCTGTCCCTAGTGGCTGATGATATCATCTGTCGGTTATAGAGCCAACCCGACAAGTCCTGGTAGCTAACCATTGGACTGTCCCTCTGTCGCGCATCTCCAACTCGAGTTATACTCATCATAAACTTGATCATAAACATGATCCATATCCATCACCCTCACTAGTGAATATTTCGGGGGCGAGCTCATCCGGGACTTTCACAGTGCCCGGCCACACTTACGACATAGGGTCAACAGAGTATCAAGTCTCAACCTGGAGCACGTGGTGGCTAGCCACTGCTACTACCCAGGGAAACTCGTATCTCAGATAGTGGAAGTGCAAATCACAATTATCAATAATTCAGCATATACATGCATTCATTCTCATTCGTGGAGCAACATCCATCTCAGCCATCTGGCTCACGATTCAGTCCAGAACCAGCCAATATTCATAATCATACACAGCCATTCCGGCTCACGGTTCAATCCAGAACCAGCCAATATTCATAATCATGCACAGCCATTCTGGCTCACGGTTCAATCCAGAACCGGCCAATATTCATAATCATACACAGCCATTCTGGCTCAACTCAAAGTGAGTTCCCCCTTTTAAAACAAAGACACTCTCGGTATTCTCTTTCCAAAACTTCCAAAACCATGGCAAGTTAAGGATTTATTTCAAAGTATTCAAAATCACCCATACAACAATGGGATTTTATAACAAAGGTTCCTCGGCAGAGTCCCAAGTCTTTAGGGGAGAATAACATAACTCATTTCACCAAGTTCATTTAAAATCATTAAAACCTTGGCTTTCCGATTTGAGATCTAAGCCAAACCGAGTCACGTAATCATTTACTTCTTTCAAAGCCATTTCCTTTACTTAAACAAAACCGGCTTCAATTCCATAATTAAATCTGAAGCGTTTCAAACTGCTAAGAGAATCATTTTTGTTGTGTTAAACTAGAGTTCAAAGGGTACTCTGAATCTTATTTAAAACGTCAAAATAATGAGGTTCATCAATCGAAATCCAATTCCTTTTAAAATCACGAAAATTCTTCCAATGGACACTCTTTATGTTTAATAGAGAAAAACATAAACCCGTTTTACCTTTTAAAACAACCCCAAGGCAAAATTCTCTTTCGAATAACTTGTACCCAAAAACATACTATTCTTCTTGGAAAACAAGGAGAAATCATGATTCTCTTTTTTTTTCAATAATTCTTTCAAAGCATAGCTTCATCGCTTTCATAATCATTCTAAGCAAAGAATTCACAATCCTCCGAGTAAATAGGAAGGGCATTAGACTCAAAATTTCCCAAATAACATTTCAAATAAAGCCTCGGGTTTTATAGAAATTTCGGCAGCACCTCCCCTAAAACTTGGACTTTGCCACCCGGTTCGGGTCCCAACTAAACCGTTCCTCAATCCCTTTTCAACAGTCCAGAATCCAAAAATCAATTCAAAATCAAGCTAAATCCAACAGTCGCCTCATTGGCATATCTCAAGGAAACCATTTTAAAATCAAATCAATATCAACCGATTTAACTCATTTCTAAAGCTTTAAAGAAATGGTTCAATAACAAATCATTTGTCCAAAACCAAATCAATTAAAATAAACCAGGCTGAATTCAAAAGTGCATTCGACTTTTCACATCATTAAAATAATTGACTCAATTCAAACCAATCCTCAACGGTTTAAACTCAGATTTCAAATCTTTAAAGAATCAACTTCAAAACATTACATTTCACAAAGCCGCACAACAACTCAGCCAAACCAACATCCATAATCATTCAATCAATCAAATAATACATAAGGCAGATACAATCACCAAATACACAATATCTCACATCAGTATCCATATGTAATAATTTCAATACACAAAACATAGTTTTTGGAAAGCGCCCCTACCTTAAAACGCAAATTCCATAACTCAAACGCATCATAGAGTCCTTTCCGCCTCAACCCGAACTGACGGCAACCAAAACCTTAGCTCCCAGTCACGTTCGCAATAACCATAGCAACACTACTCGCAACATACAATAATCAGAACTCGACCCCACGTTACCAAAACTCATTTATTAACCAAACACAACCGAAAACTAACGCGAGGCTTTTCAAAACATAATTTCTTACCGGAATAACAACACGAAGCAGTTGCGATTTCGAACCGGCCTAGCAACAGCTCCGGCGGTGGCCAGAAGCTCCGGTGGATCAACTATAAAAACCACGCAGCATTAAAACCTTCTCGAAATCCAAAAAGGCAGAAGCCTCAATTAAAACCCCTTACCGGAAGAGTCCTCCGGCGACGGCAGCGAGGTTCTCCGGCAACTCGGCACGGTGGCGCGGTTGACTTCTCCTCCAAGAGTGGCTGTAACGGAAACAGCGTCTCCTCATTCCGTTCACAATCCCAGCGGCAGCCACAGCAGTGGTTCTAGGCAGCTCTGGCGGCAGTGGACTCCGACAACTTGCAAAACCCCGAGGCAGAGGCAGACAGCAACTCCGGTGGTCTTCTCCGGCGACGACACCAGCCATCACGGGGACAGCGGCAGTGAGACCCCAACAGCGGTGAAACCCCACCTCCTCCCAGTCTCAGACGCGAGTTCTGTCTCTCTGCCACCCACCGTGCTTGACGGCGACGATTCCTCCCGCGGCGGTGAGGACGCATCTGGATGCGCGACTGCTCTCCCTCTTCGCGTCTCTCTCTGCGCTACTCCAATGGCGGCGAGGGTTTAGACGCGCATCTCTCCCCGCGGCTGAGCTCCTACACGCGCGCCCTTCCTCTGTCTCGTCGGCCCCTGCCTTGCGTCCTTCTCCTTTGTGGTTCGGCTTCTGACGGTGGCTCGATGATGATCGGCGGTGACGTGAGCTAGTGACTCCATGAATGGCGCCGCAAAGCAGCTCGATGGTGAGCTCCAAGGTGGTGGATCGACGGTGGCAAGGCCTCCCCTACCTTCCTTCTATTTCTTTCTTCCATAGTGAAGAAAGCTGTGTATACACTGCGGCTGCGCATGATTGGGAAAGGGGGAAGAGTGGGTTGGTGCTGCTGGGTTCAGAGAGGGGAAACGGGTACTGGGTTAGGGTTTTTCATTTTCAAAATTAGGTTTAGGGGCAATATAGTAATTTCACATGAAATTGGGAATAATATAGTAATTGAAACCCAAATTAAATCCAACACTATTTGTACATAGAAAATACTATTTGCTCATCAATTTCACAAATTATTTTCAATAGAATGCCCAAATCCAAAAATTAGAAATAATATACTTAATTTCTTCATTTTTCAAAATAGCAGTGGATAATAATCATAACTCATCTCAAAGTCAATAAATCAAAACTTGCCTTAATTATCTATAATAAAATAATCTCTGAAATTAAGGCTATAAATAATTGTAGGATTTGAGACTTGCTCATAATAAGACTTTTCAAAGATTCTGGGTCTTACATTCTACCCACCTTATAAAAATTTTCGCCCTCGAAAATTGATACAAAATGAAAGAAATTCCATAACAGTTCACCCTTAAATACATTTAAGGAAAAAGCAAAAATACCTTAACATATAAACATATATACGGTTTTCAAATACTTGGATGGTCGTATGCATAAAGATACAAAGGTAGGAGTGTGATTGCCAAGCAAATGTTACAAGATAGGCTCAATGCACAAGGTCATATGATCTCAAGGCTTTACAAACACTTGAGGTGCCAAAATAGGGTGCAAATCAAGATGGGCGTCCATAAAGCAAAGTGGTAATTAGTGTGGTAAAAGGCTGCAAAGCATGTTGGTATTTAAATAGCGGCATAATGTTCACTGACAAATCTCATTCCCACTTCAGAACTTCAATTTCCCCAACTCCACCAATCATTTTACAACCTCATGACCAATCATAAGCCTAACAACCGCAAACCCGTTCGCAAGGAACAAAACACTCACAATTCATAACGTTGCACACCTACCGTTTCACCTACCATACACACATATCACGTCTTAAAGAACTAACGCATCACGTTACGTATACGTCTACAAGTCGCACGTGATATCAAAACAATTCTCGAGTCTACTCAGAAGGATACAAGATTTAGAAAGGAGAGTCAAATGTCAAGGATAGTACTCATAGATCTGAGGGAATATATCCAATCCCAGACAACAAGGATGATCAAGCAAATGAATTTTGCTAGAAATAAATCAACTGACAACCTCAAAGATGACCCTTGGATCAAAGAAATTCAATAAGACCAATAAGCAGAAAAATCAGTGCATTAGTTTGAAACAATTTCAAGCTGAGCCGAAGAAGCATGAGGTTTGCAGAAGAAAAAAATTTTTTTTTCAAACCCAAGATGAAGCTCACAGAACTCAAGAGCATAATTACTATATTTTCGAATACATTGTTCTTAAAAGAATCGGAAACTTATAAAAATATCACTTCGCAGTCTGAAAGAGAAGTTAAACAACAAACATCCTTCAAGAGAGTAACGAAAGCATAAACGTGGCTTTACTTCAATACAATTTCATGTTGAAGTAGATTATGTAGAGTTCCAAAAACAAAATGCACACAACTTTGGCTAAGAGCTAAAATATTTCCTCAAATATTTTAGAAAGATAATTAGATGCACAACTTAACCAAAAGCAGTTCATAAAAACTCGGAAGTAATCAAATGCTTGTTCATAATTCTCAAAATTTCATATTCAAACAAGCGTGTATAACATTTATAGCAAGTACAAAAGAGGAAGTTAAACTCTTTTTAGAAAAGAAACTCCGAAGTAAAAATTTGTTTACAATTTGGTAAAGGAAATAAGTGTGCGTTACAAACGAATCGGTTTCCACTAAACAAGGAAACTTTTCAAAACCTCATTTAAAATAGCGCATGCCAACTTTAGAAACAATTTCGTCAAAATTGAATAATGGTTTCACTCTCAATCAAGTAACAGGGAATAGATTCAGTTTAGAATTTCTTCAAAGAGAATTCAAAACTTCTTTAAAAATTCAAAACAAGACTCCAAAAGTATAGTTGAAATCACCATTTCAAAAGGATATTCAAGGATATTAGGATGTACTTGAAAAGGAGTCAAGCCATACAAGAAAGGATCTTAAATCAAAGTAGTTCAAACAAGATTCACTAGGCATGAGTCATCAAACAAGCTTTCAATTGATCCAAAAGAATACAAAAGTCATAAGGAAAAGACAACTCAATCATTAGTAATTTCTCAAGGATAAATCTTTGACTAAAAACTTTTGTAAAGATAATGAGAGGATATATAAATGATGCACTATTTTGAAACGAATCAAACTAACTCACATAAGAATGAGATTCACAAGATTGGAAAAACCAAGATCAATGGTAATGTTCACAAGATTCAAAGGATTAGTTAAAAACAGGGTCAAGCATGACATTCATGGAGATGGAGAGCTTAAGAGAGAATGAGTCCGTTCATAAGAAGAAAGCCATGAGTCCAACATCTTCAAAAGAACAACAATGGCATAAATCATATAGCATGCTAAATCAAACTCAATTCAAAATAAGTTAAGTAAAGCTTATCAAATGAGACTCAACTGGGATAAAAGTGAAAAAGCTTTCCTTTCCAAAATTTTGAAAAATATCCAAATACCTAATCAAATGAAGATGTGCGTTGGAACCGTAGTAAAATTACTAGAAAGTCAAATTGTATTTTAAAGTAAATGTAGTTCCGTAAACTAGTAAAAGCACAGGCAGGGTATTAGGAATAAATAGTTGTCAAACTGTATAAGAAATCTCAAAGTTTTATACATAGATAAATATATATCTAATCAACAGCAATTTTTATAAAACCTCAATTGGCTGTGCTCACTGTCAAATAAGAGAAAAACTGAATCAATAATTTCTCTAATAATGGACTCAGAATCTCAGAGTTAAAAGGCACAGCGCATCATGACAAGTTCAAAGCTATATCAAAGAATATGTGAATTAAGAAGAACTCAAATCGAGGAAGATAGATGCAACAAGGATTCCAAACAAGCATATGCAATTAAGTTCAAACAGGAATGCATATGAATGGAGGAATAAAGTTGAAAAATCAAGCTACTTTTCAAAAGGATTAATAACCAAGAACTTCAAGTTAGGATACGAAAGAATAGGTCGACTCGAACAGAATTCAAGACACAAAACTGAGCAGCCTCGAGAAAAGTTTTCAACGTTCCCAGAACCCGCGATTCGCTTAACTCAAAACTCGGATTTCATCTATGATAACTCATTAGTGCTTTCATATACAAAATTCACTAGTATTAAGCCGGCCAAACTTAATACCAAGAATTATGCAATGCAAGACTAACATCGTTAATCAATATACCGTCATGTGCATAAAGCTCTAATTCTCATCATTTGACAAGACCTAATACATGACAAACGCTCAGAGTATGCAACTGAAGCATAGTTGGTCCATTCCTCAGGCTCTACAGGAAGGACTGCTCTGATACCATAATGTAACAGCCCAGACCACCCGCTAGCACGATATTGTCCGCTTTGGCACACAAGGCCTCACGGTTTTGCCTTTGACGATAGGGATGCTAGCCGAAGCTCCCCACATTCACTCGTCAAAACGCGTCATGCTAGGGAGAGGTATCCACACCCTTATAAGGCATGCTTCGTTCCCCTCCCCAACCGATGTGGGCCTTACACCGATTGCCGCTCTATTTGTGGCCACGCGTTTACCGCGGAGAGCTCTACAAAACCCATACAATTAATCTTGAGGTAAGCCACGTTTTACTCTTTGAAATTCCAGCCTTGTTTTCGAGTTTTATGAGCAAAAATGTTGAGATTTTGGGCTCTTTGATGTTATAGGACCCAACTCTCTTGAAGGAGAAGGTTAATCTTGTCTCCTTGGACCTTGGGTGTGGTAAGATTCTCAAAGGTTAATCTTGTCTCCTTGGACTTTGGGTGTGGTAAGATTCTCAACCCTAGTGTAATTTTGTTGTTCTATGATGTTTGGGTATTGAGATGTTGTGTATGGGTATGTTGATTGTGGCTTAGATTGTGTATGTGTGAATATTGGAGCTTGATTGGTGATATTGAAAAGCTTAAAAAGGGATTTGGTGGTGAAAAATCTGTTCTTGGAGGTGTTGAGGCCTTGAGAGCTTGTGGATAAGTGATTTGGAAGTGCTCCGGTTGAGCTTGGGAAATCGGCTTTTGGAAGTGCTCCGGTTGAGCTTGGGAAATTGGCTAAGGTATGGTTTCGGTTTCCCGTATCTAATATGTAATGTGGTAGGAAATACTTAGGCTAGAGGCCCTAAGATAGGCATTGAATTTTTGATGTTGTTGAATTGTTGATATATATGATGTGGTCATATATGTGATGATGACTAATGATGCCTTGATGGTATGATGTATGAGAAATATGCATGTTGTGATATATGCTTGATGATTGGTTATGGTTGAATTGTGGGTTGAACCTTGTTGATGGTGAGTATGATATTGATTGTGTATAATGATGATTTAGTGGAATTGATGTTGTTGAGAATTGGCACGAGGAAGAGTATATGATATGTCAATATATTTGAGTCTGAGCCACTCATATGATATGTCAATATATTTGAGTTTGAGCCACTTGGGTAAAGTGGGTTAAAATGATGAGATAGTGATTTTGATAAATTGTGGTAAAGTGTCAATGTGTGAGTTGAGGAGGCTTGATGTTGAAATTGATATATTTTGATTGATTTCAAAGAAAAGGGATGAAAATGACATGTTTTGATTGATTTTGAAAAGAGTTGAATATGGCTTGTTTTGAAAATGGCATGTTGTGGTTTTGTATGAAAAACATAGTTTTTGGGCATACTTTGATGGGACATAACTTGGACTGCGGATCTCTGTTTTGTACCAAATCTGTTTAGAAATGAAATTGGATCCGGGATGTCCCTGCCGTTCGAAGAACGGGTGAAAAACAATTTGAAATGAGGAAGTTATGTCCGTCGGAAGATTGGGGGTTGAAACTGTGAATTCTGCAGCTTTTAACTTAGAAAAATTTTTAGCAGAATGACCCGCCGCGCGTAGGCGCACTTGGCGCGTACACGCCGTTCTTCTCGAAAGCGCCATCCACGCGTGCGCGGGCGCGCCGATGTGCTGCACCCAATGCCCAGCCATTTTCCAGAGAGTTATGCCAGAACTGTGCCAGTTTTGTGCCTGAGGCACGAGAGTACCCACGCGTACGCGTGGTTAACGCATGCGCGTCATTTGGCTAGTTTTCAATCCACGCGTTAGCGTGCATGACGCTTACGCGTCGATGAGTTTTCAAGGCCATCCACGCGTGCGCGTGGGGTGCGAGTACGCGTGGACCTGTTTTCATTCCAAAGTTGATTTTTGAGTTTTAAAATGCCAAATTTCATACTTCTAAGCCTCCGATCTCACCACTTATGTCTTAAATCATTATGATATGTCTAGCTATAAGAAGAAGGGCTAGTGAATGTGGCAACTTGCGAGTGAAGCAAGGGAAAAATGGATGATTAATGAGGATCAAGCATGAATATGTGAGATGCGGAGGATGGTGGTGGAAGTGCTTGTTATGCCATGGGCCGAAAGGCTGTAATTATTAATGAAACGGCTGGTTATGGATTTAACCGTGAGCCGGATGGCTGGATTATTGCCGTGTTACGGCGGAGCCATGATTATGGCTATGTATACATGCATATATATGCTGTTGAATGAATTGTGAATGTTGCACTTCCATTATCGGAGATGAGAGTTTTCCTGGGAGAAAGCAGTGGCTAGCCACCATGTGCCCCAGGTCGAGACTTGAAGCTCTTTTGACCCTATGTCGTCAGGGTGGCCGGGCACTGTGAAATTCCCGGACGAGCTCACCCCCAAAAATATTCACCAGTGATGGTGATGGATAAATATTCACTAGTGATGGTGATGGATAAATATTCACCAGTGAGGATGATGGATATGGATCATGATTATGATCAAGTTATAATGAGCATGACTCAAGTTGGGGAGACACGACAGAGGGACAGTCCAATGGTTAACTGCCAGGACTTGTCGGGTTGGCTCTATAACTGACAGATGATATCATCAGCCACTAAGGACAGACATTCATCATATGCATACTATATGAATTGTTTGAGATTGCCTATTTGTCTGCATATTACTTGCTAATTGTCTAAATGCCTTACTTGTTCCTAATTGTATATTTCTTGCTTGATATAACTGTGTTTGCTACATTATACTCCTGCTGGTGGTTGGGAGGTCTGAAGGAATTGGAAAGGGAAGTATTAGTTAGACTGAAAAATCTTTAGTCAGATACCCTTATATGGTTTAGCTTGTTTATAAGCTTTGAATTATCTGGAGGAAGTTTTAGGATTGCCTTCGGCTTTCCTCTATTATTATGTATTATATATGTGGAAGCTGTTACCATGCTGGGGACCTCTGGTTCTCACCCATGCGGATTTTGTGGTTTTCAGATGCAGGACGTGAGGTGTCCCGCTGATGCATGCTGGAGACTTCTATACTTGCGAAGATCCTTTGTTCTCGGGGCTATGCTTTGGTTTATATGTTTTGCTTAGATACTTTTATCTCCATTAAATAATACAAACTGTGATGACTCCTCTTATGGGAGATTTTGGAGAATAAGTTTTATGTTTTTGTGTCCCTTTGGGTTTCCTTTGGGGTTTTCCTTATTTTTATCATATGTATATATTGCTATGCTCGAACCGGTTATCTTCGCAGCCGGATCTTGAGTCTTGATATTCCTGTTTTTGACACTCCTTTGTATATATATAATCACGCGTTGGTTATCCTTGTTCGTTACGTTATCGATCGGAGTGTTGCGCTTTCGAGATGCGATTTTTGTTTACCCCTTTTTTTTTACAAAGGCTCCTAATTATAATCAATCATTCATACTACTATACGTACTAAATTTTTATTTTAGATGTCGTAATACCTTGCCATCTCTGAATTATGACTTAAGCATAAGACTCTGTATGGTAGGGTGTTACAGTAATTGCATATAAATAAGTATTTTAATTTATTTTACATAGTTATTAGTAGGTAGTTAGTGTTAGTGAGTGAATTTACTGAAATGTTAAAAAGAAATATGATTAAATCTGATTATTAATATTTATTTTGATTTGTGTTAGATTTATTGAAATGTTAAAAATATATAGGATTAGAGAGTTATTAGTAACTATTATTAGTTGTTGTCAGTTATTGTTAGTAAGTAATATTAGTTTGTTTCATTTTATTTTAATGTTTATTTTTCTAAAATAAATTTATTGGTAATTATTATTAGTTATTTTAGCTTAATTTAAAATATTTAAAAATAAAACTAAATTATTACTTGAAAAAAAATACAGAAATATGATTATTAATGTTTAGCATATAGTTTTACTGATTTTAGATTTATTTGAAATATTTATTAAAAAACAAAATTATTATTAATGCTTAGTATATGTTTTTAGCAAGTTATCTTTTCTTTTAAAAATTTAATTATAAAAAATATTAATAATTAATAATTATAAAAACAACAATATTATTTTATTAGCATATGTAATAAACTATGTTTAAAAAACAATAATATTAATAATAATAATAATAATAATAATAAGTTCTAGGATATATTTTTAGTAAATTATATTTTATTTTAAATATGTAATTATAAAAAATATTAATTACTAATAATTACATAAACAACAATATTACTTTATTAGCAGCATATGTTATTAGCTATGTTTACAGAAACAATAATATTATTAATTATTAGTTAATTTTACTTTTAATATTTGTTAAAAAATAGTATTGTTATTAATTGTTATTATTAACAATAATTAGTATACATTTTTAGTAATTTTAGTTTTATTTTGCATAAGTATTAGAAAAAATAGATTTTTTATTAATTTTTTTAGTATATGTTTTGATAGCGATTATAAATAGAATTGAGTTATTATTATTAATTGTTCGTATAATGTTTTTTATTGTAGAATTAAAAAAAGACAAAAATGAAAAAACATGACATCACACGTATTGAAAATCATATTGTAGAATATCTTTAACATCTTTTATATATAAGTAAATTTTGTATAACAATAGTTAATAATTATTTAATTATGTGATTTGTAATAATTTAGTAGTTCTTAATTATAGTTCTTACTAAACTTAGGAGTTAGTAATTAATAGGGTTAAGTACTGAAATCATCCCTAAGGTCTGGGGTGAAAATCAAAATCGTCCTCGACCTTTTTTTGTTATTAAAATCATCATCAACATTACAAAACGTTATAAAATCGTCCTTTTCCACTTCAATTTTATTTTTTTACCATATTATCCTTCATTATTAATAAAAATAATTAAAAATAATATTAAAAAAATTAACCCCCAAAAACCCCTCAACCCT
>NC_029775.3:28630331-28670744 GCF_000817695.3 Arachis duranensis
GTAACTCCCTCCCTCACTCCCTCACCCCACTCCCTTACTCACCCTCCTGTAACCCCCTCAGTCCACTCCTTCACCCCTACCCCTCATCCCTCACCCCTCACTCGACTCTCGACTCCTGACTCCCGACTCACACAGAAAATCAAACTGTTCCAAGAGATCCAAAGGAGTAAAATACTGATGGCCAACCAAACTAATGAATAAAAAAGGGTGAAAATGCCAACCCTGTGACCGATCCAAGGTACATGCCGCTGTAGACCAGTGCCAGTGACCTGCTTCTCTCTGCCATAGGAACCCATTTTGACAGGATATTTGTAATACCCGGTCTAACCGAAATTAATTAAATAATGAGTCAAGTAGGAGCGAAAATTGTTGAAAGATTTGGCAATTGGAATTTGATGATTTAAATATGATATCTGGATTCAGTGAATTTTTCCGAGTCAGAAGACATAGTTTTCTGCGTAAAAGCGCGCAGTGGAATTTTGACCGGCAGTACCGGTTGAGACCTGTCTGGTACTGCAGCTGAAAAAATTGATTATGAGTAAATAGGATTAAGAAATGAGGAATTATGATTAGGGGAGGTAGAAATATTTGAAGTGCGATTTAGAGCGCTAATCTTAAAGGTTTTGGTCCAAAATTGGGCCAACGGACAAAAATAAGTGAACTGGGCCTAAGTGGGCCCAAGACCCAACATATATAAACATTAGTTATGAGTATTTCAGCTCATTTTACCCAAAAAAAGAGGTTGGGGCGCTGAAATAGAGAAGAGAGAAGAGAAGAGAGAAAACCTAACTCTCTTTGATCTTCAAATCACCATAACTTGAGTTACGGAGCTCCGATTGATGAGCCGTTTGCGGCCACGCATCGCTCTTTTCATCCTCTACAATTCTATCTAAGTTTTGTGGTAAGTATTTCATTCATCTCTGCCCAATTTTCGAAATTCCCCACTGTTATACGTTTTTAGGTAGTTAGTGTTGAAATCTTGTGATTTTGGGTATTTAGGGATACTCCAACATGGATTCCAAGTGGGTTCTATCCCTACTTCATATGGGCTGAGGTAAGAAGTGCTCAAACCCTTGTAATTTGTCATTTTTATGAGCCCTAGGTTGATGTATGTATGTGATATTGGTTATGTTAGTGTATTTGATGATCTTGGTGCATAATTGGGAGATTGGTGTTGCTTGAGGAACTTTAGTGAGGCTTGGGACTAAGGTTGGTGGAGACTTCTAAAGAAGAGGCTCAATTGGTTTGGCTACAAGAGGTACGGTTTAAGTTTCATTTAAGTACCGTGTGGTGTGATGAGAATTCCTAGGCTAGATGCCCCTAGGATTAAGTTTGGATTGTGTAAATGGTTGGTGCTAATATGCATAGTTGGTATGTAATGTGAATTAATGATTGGGTTGAGAATTGTGTGGCCTTGAATGCTTGGTGTATTGAAAATTTGATGTATTGGGTAATGAGTATTGATTTGTGGTTTATGCTTTTAAATTGTGAAATTGGGCCAGAGGCCATAAATTTTGGGTCGGAGGCCGGTAAGAGGTAAGGAAGGTAAGTTGATGTGTGCATTGTATGATGACACAAGTGATTGGATGGATTTTAGATAATGAATATATGAATGATTGGGTTGGTTATTGAATAATGAGGTTTGAGGAGTTGAAGTGTGAAAATTGGTAATTTTGGGTGAAATTGTATAGATGAGGTATGTTTGGTTTTGGTTGAGGTATGTTATGTGGTCATAAATGTGATCATGATTATTGATGCCTTGATGGTATGATGATGCATAAGAGATATGTATGTTGTGGTATATACTTGAGAAATGATTAAGGTTGATTTGTGGGTGAAACCATGTGACAGTGAGTATAATATTGATTATGTGTAATGATGATTGATTGGAAATAGTATTGTTGGAAATTGGGATGAGGAAAGATGTATGACATGTTAACGTGTTTGTAATTTAGCCATTTGTTTGAAATGGGTAAAAATGGTTATATGGCGATTTTGTGCATCGTGGTAAAGTGTTAATGTATGAGTTGAGGAGGCTTGATGTTGATTTTGGTATATTTTGATTGATTTCAAAAAGGGTTGAAACTAGCATGTTTTGGTTGATTTTAAAAAGGGTTGAAAATGGCTTGTTTTGAAAAGGGCACCTTGTGGTTTTGTATGAAAAATATAGTTTTTGGGCATACTTTGATGGGATATAACTTGGACTACGGATCTCTGTTTTGTACCAAATCTGTTTAGAAATGAAATTGGATCCGGGATGTCCCTGCCATTCGAAGAACGGGTGAAAAACGATTTAAAATGAGGAAGTTATGTCCGTCGGAAGATTGGGGGTTGAATCTGTGAATTCTGCAGCTTTTAACTTAGAAAATTTTTAGCAGAATGACCCTCCACGCGTAGGCGCACTTGGCGCGTACGCGTCGTTCTTCAAAAAGGCACCATCCACGCGTGTGCGTGCGCGTCGATGCGCTGCACCCAATGCCCAGCCATTTTCCCGAGAGTTGTGCCAGAGTTGTGCCAGTTTTGTACCTGGGGCGCAAATGCACCCACGCGTACGCGTGGCTGACGCTTACGCGTCGTCTGGCTGTGTTTCAATCCGCGCGTCCGTGTGTATGACGCATACGCGTCGATGAGCTTTGTGGGCATCCACGCGTGCGTGTGGAGTACGCGTACGCGTGGCCCTGTTTTCATCCCAAAGTTGATTTTTGAGTTCTAAAAGCCAAATCTCATACTTCTAAGCCTCCGATCTCACCCTTTATGTATTAAATCATTATGATATGCTTAGTAATGAGAATGGAACTAGGGGATGTGGTAACTTGTACGTGAAGCAAGGGGAAAAGTTATGATCAATGGTGATCAACGATGATTATATGAGATATGGAGGATGACGGTAGGAGTACCGTGTATGCCATGAGCCGAAGGGCTATATCTATTGATAAATGGCTGGTTCTTGATTGAACCATGAGCCGGATGGCTGAGTTATTGCCGGGTCACGGCAAAGTCATTATTGATTATGGCTGAGTATAAATGCATATATGATTAATGAATGAATGTGTTGAATGGATAATAATGGAAAATGTTGAAATGTGATGTCTAACCCCGGGTAGTAGGCAGTGGCGTTGTCCACTTGCTCCGGGTATGAGACGGAAAAGGATGTTTATGATAAATGAGTTAATTATGGAGTTTTGAATGAATGTATTTGTGATACCTGGGTAGTAGTAAGGGTTGTGGTTCGTCCCACTTGCTCCAGGTTAATGTTTGAGAGTTGATAACAATGAGGATTGATAATATAAATTGAGATTGAATGAATATATGTTTGAGATACCTGGGCAGTAGCAAGGGTTGTGGTTCGTCCCAGGTCAGAGATTGTGACACCTGGGTAGTAGCGGCAGTAGTGGTGAATCCACTCGCTCCAGGTTGAGCTGTTAAACACCCGCCTGGGTAGTAGCCGCAGTAGTGGTTGTTCCACTGGCTCTGGGCTGAGCGGGTAGTAGCAAGGGGGTTGTAGCTCAAACCTACTTGCTCCGCAAGGGGTGTTTCTGTCCAATGGTTAGCTACCAGGACATGTCAGGTTGGCTATATAATCGACAGATGATATCATTAGCCATAGGGCAGGCATACATCATTTGCATATGTTTGAATTGTTTGGGTTTGCCTATTTGTTTTGGATTTCTACATCATATATGATATGTTACCTGATTATGTGCTACTTGTTCTACTTGTACCTTATTTGTGTATTACTTGCCTGTATTGCTTGTGTTTGTACAACTGAGAGGCCCCTCATGCTGGTGTTGGTGGATGTTGTGGGCTGTTCTTGATGAGATGAATTGGTGATGCGATTGCATGATGATGATGATTTTTGAATGAGATAATTTGAGCCCCCCTGGGTAGACGCAGTGATGTAATTTCACTAGCTCCAGGCGAGGGTATGATGTATTGATATAGAGTTGCTGAGGCAGAACAACTGGTGATGGTTTGCTTATGATTCTGAGTCTGATTCGTGGAAGAGTCAGCGAGTTGGGAAACATGTGTAACATGAACTAGATTTAGTATTTCCTTACAACAGTTGCCTATTCATGGATTAGTGAGAATCTAGGCTGGATATTTGGTGAAGAAGTTTAGGATGCTTAGTGAGTTTTTATTGCAGTGCATATGCGGTTCGTCTGAAAGACGGCGAAGATATTTATTTTCTCTACCTTGTGTTTTGCTTAGAATCTCTCCACCTTTGTTTTGAAAAGATTATATTATGTATTGAACTCTTTTGGAACTTGCCTATAGAGGCTCTTATGTTTCCTTTGAGAGAGATTAGGATATACTGTTGTCAACTACTTTCATACTGTACCCTAGCAGGCCTAAACTTCGCGGGTCGCGACTAGTGGCTATTACTTATGTTATATATATCTATCCGTTATCTATCTCTTAATCTCCTTTATGCCTTGTCCGTATATCATTTTCGGCTTCACAGTTTAACTTTTCGTTGTCAAAACGTGAGTGATACGTCTTCGCGATTTTGTTTCTACTCTTTTCAGGCTTCTCGATTAATACTCCTTTCGAAATTACCTATATTTATATATTAAAAAAAATCCACCCGTGAGTCGTACCACCGTAATATCATTGACTTATGACTCGAGCATAAGGATTTGCATATTAGGGTGTTACAATATTATTCATGGCTGGCATAGCAACACCCTAAGAAGGGTAAAAAAAAAGTAAACTCCTTATGCAAAAAAAGGAACATCCTACTATGTTATCACTAATCAGATAAATCAATGCATTACTAAAATCAAAGACAATTTTTATTACAACAAAATAAACAGTTCAATTATTTTCTTTATAATCCTTTATTTTTCCAACAAACTAGAAACTATAGTTTTTCCTCATCTCACCGATCCCCATGAATGCACGAGCAACAAGTAGAAAAGGCAACCCAAGTTTAGCAGCAATAGGAGTCAGGACTGTTGCGACAGATCACCAAACCACGCCAAATCCTAACACCTGCTTTCTACCTACTGTGTATGCCCATATTCCACCAGTAATCTGCGAGAAATGTCTATCTATGATTTGGAGGTGCGCCTTCAAGTACGAAATTGTCAACTGTGAAACAAGTTTTTAATCAAACTTAGACTTTTCAAGGTGAAATCAGATCCACATGGGTGAGGAGGTATTCCCAAAAGAAAAAGGATTGTATCAAGCCGACAATGCTGGGGCTCCAATTGTACTCAGTTGACATTGGAGTACTTGCCTTTTGTGAATATTGCTGTTAATTTGTTTTGTTATGAGTAATGAATGGCTATGGTGGCAATGGTGATGGTGGTGAGAAAATGGAGAGGGAGGAGGTTGGGGAAGAGTGAGAAGAGGAAGGGGATTGGGGAAGAGTGAGAAGAGGAAGGGGAAGAGGGGTGAATTCTGCAACAGACGGTGCGAACAGAACTGAAGGAAGGTGGAGAAGGAGCCACCGGAACCAGACGGTGGTTTGGAGGGTGAGAGAAGAAAGGGAAGAGAAAGGAGTGGGGGTGCAGGTGGAGGGGGAGAGAAGAAAGGAAAGAGAAGGGAGTATGGGTGGGGTTTTTTTTAGTTTTTAATATTATTTTTATTATTTATATTAATTATTAATTAAGGGTAATTTGGTAAAAAAAATAAAATTAAAGTAGAAAAGGACGATTTTATAACATTTTGTAACATTGAAGATAATTTTAATAACAAAAAAAGGTTGGGGACGAATTTTATTTTTGCCCATACCTTATGGACGATTTCAGTACTTAACCCTAATTAATATGAATACTAATTTATATTATTAGTCAAAGTAATTTGTAATTGTTGACTGTTAATTATGATTTTTGTTTTTAGAGTTCAAAAAATCTACACAATAGATACTTAAATCAAGTATACTCATATAATATCAGAGTGGAGGAACAACTGAGAGAGAGCTGATTTTCTCATATATCTCATATTGGAAGGATGATAACTTACAGTCTGACTGTAAAAACATTAGTTGAAAGGTGGCATCCTGAGACGAACACTTTTCATCTTCCACATGGTGAGTGCATGATTACTTTAGAGGATGTCGCTATGATCATTGGACTCTGGACTCATAGTTTTTCAGTGACTGGATCTACTGACCACGGTACAAGCGAATTAGAGATCGAGTGTAAGAACTAATTTGGTTTTGCTCCTGGACCGCACGACCATAGAGGAAGCGGAATCATGCTATTATGGTTCTGCCAACTAAAGCGGCGGCAACATTTAACAGACCGAGCAATTTAAAAAGTATATATAAAATCTCATATAATGTTGTTATTTGGTACAACATTATTTACTGACAAGTCTGGAATTACTGTGCGCTGGAAGTATTTGTCATTTTTTTTCCGATTGTTTGTGTTACAAGCTCGACGCAAAAGGGAAAAAGAGTTCATGAGGTGACATATATTTAGCTAATTGATCTCCTTCGACATTGCCATCAAAGACAATTAACCTCCTATATGCCAATACCTTCCATAATACCTGTACTACAATAATATATCACCATATAATACAATTCAAGTCAAGTAATGCATCAATGTTGGACATCATTCCATGTTTTCCACATTTCAATCTTTTCTGTCGTCATTTTGTTCTCAATTGCTTCTTTCCTTGAAGCACCCTTCCACCTTGTATTCAAGATGAATATATGAAATAAATGCTTCATGCACTTTGTTTTATTTCTCCAGAACCTTAGTTTCCAATTTGTTTCTTCCTTTCCTTTAATCCAGTCAATAATAGCTTTGTAATCAATGATCATTTTTAACTCTTCTTCTCCCGCGTCAAACTCCTCAAGTAAAATTTGTGTAGCTCCTTGCATGCCTTTAAGTACCGCCTCACTTCTTGAATATTTAGATACAAGATTTTCATATAACATTTCACTTGACCTGCATAATTTGTTATATATCCTCCAACTGTATATATATTAGTATTGGACATATAGTTGACACATTGCCACCATATCAATTTTCTCTCCTCCTCTTTCTCAAATCTCATCAATCTATCAATCTTAATCTTCTTTTTCTTCCTTTTCCATTACACCACCAGTCCCTGAATCTGTTCTCATGCACTATTCTAAGGTATTATTTTCTTTTCAAATATCACCTTATTTCTATACTTCTATACAACTCATATAATGTTAAAAAAATAAATTATCCATTTTCTTTTTTTTTCTCCTATCTACATTCTGAGACATCCAATATTCAAACTAAGTTTTTATCTCTCTACTACCTATCCAACATACATTTTTCAACACAAAGTATCCCACCATATATTTAGAGCATAGTTACAATTCAAGAACAAATGGTTCATCGTCTCTGATTTATCACCGCACATCACACACATTTTATCACCTTGATTTATGATACATCTCCTCAAGAGGATATCCTTTGTATTTAAGGCTCCCAAGATCACGAACCACGATAATATTTCTACTCTTGGTGGAACCACTCCTTGACAAATGTTGTCAAACACATACTTCATTGTTGGCTCGCCATATATTTTTTCTGTTGCAATGTCAGTTAATGATTTTGTGGTGTACTTTTCATTTAATCCAAATGTCCACACCAAGTTATCACTGTAACCTGCACAAAGAAATACATTATCCAATATATTTTGTAATTCTATAATTTATATTTTTTTTCTCTCAAAGAACTTTTTTCGCCATTGGAAGTTCCACACCCAGGTTAACCCTTTCCATACACCACAGTTACAGATCTTACTCCCCTTCATGTTTGACACACTAAACAGCGTAGGGAACCTTTCTTTTAAAGTTTTGTCCCCAATCCACAAATCCTCCCAAAATCTTATCATTCGACCATCTCCTATCCACATTTTTCATCCAACTTTACTTATTTCTCTCCATATGTCACTATTCTTTGCAATATTCACTATATCTTTTTAAGGCCCATTCGAGCCTTTGCCATCATGTTCAGCCACCTTCGTGTATGTATCAACATTATAGCATGAGCTAACTACCTTTTTTCACAAAGAATTATTCTCATCAGAAAATCTCCACCACCATTTAAATAATATTACTACATTCTTTATTGTCATGTCCTCTACACCCAATCCTCCATGCTTCTTTAATTTTTGTATGACGCTCCATTTGATTATTGGCATTACTTTTCTTCCCCTTTTAACCCCCAAGAGAAAGCTAGATTACATTGATATAATCTTCTTTTTCACTTTTTTCGGCATCTTGAATAGCCCAAGAAAATATATGGAAAGGTTATTGATCATCGATTTTATGATAACTGTCCTATCCGCCTTTGACAACAAGCTTGCTTTTCCAACTCCTTAGTTTCTTCTTAATTTTGTCTAGAACTGGCTTCCACATACTTACTCTTCTTGGGCTTGCTCCTAATGGGATACCAAGGTAAGGAATTGGTAGCTCTCCAACCTTACATCTCATAGCCATTCTCATTTTCAACGCTATTTCTTCTTCACAATTTACTATAATGATGGTTGATTTCTCAAAGCTTATCTCCAACCCAGACATTGTGCCGAAACACTTCAATATTCTCATATACCTCCTTTGAATTTTTGGGCTAGGTGGACAGAATAAGATCGTGTCATCCACAAACTGAAGGTGTGTAAGCGACACTTTTCTTTTGCCCACCTCCAACCCTTCTATCATATGCACTCCTCATTCACAGTCAATAAGCTTGTTTAACACCTCCGTGACAAGAACAAAAAGGAAGCGTGACATTGGATCCCCTTGTCTAAGTCTCCTTTCCATCCTAAATAGCTTAGTTGGGGAGTCATTTATCATAACCAACATTGTTACTGTTTCAAATAATCCTTGTATCCACCTTCTCCACATCATCTCGAATCCCATTCTTTTTAACACATGATCGACAAAACTCCATCTTACCGAGTCATAAGCTTTTCTTAAGTCTAATTTAACTACAACCCCGGCCGATTTCTTCCTTTTCAACCATACAATCGTCTCACAAGTTATCATGGTTCCATCAAGTATCTGACGTTTTTGTACAAATACAGTTTGCTCTTCAACCAAATCACCCATAAATAGTCTCAGTCACGCCACAAGCACCTTTGACACAACCTTATACACGCTACCAACCATGATAATTGGTCTTAGATCCTTAATTTCACTGTTGCTTCCTGGTTTTGCCGCCAACGTCACCCATGTGATATTAACTTCTCTCAGCATTCTTGCTTCTATAAAGAATTTTCTAACTATCTTCCTAAACTCACCCACCAATTGTCTCCCACATCTTCTTTATAAATCCTAAATTGTATCCATCAAGCCTTGGTGCTCTTGTTGATTCACAATCTTAAACTGCTGTTTTTATCTCTTCAAAGAATAGAATATCTTCTATTTTTGCTGCTTGCTCTATTTTAATTTTCTTTACAATACCATCTTAAAACAATATATATGGCATCAGTTTCTATGAGTATAAGTCTCGAAAGTATCTTCTTGCTATTTGCTTTATCCTTGTTGGATCCTTCACCAATCTTCCTCCCTCCTTGACCTCTTCAATCCTACTTTTTCTTTGCCTAATAGTAGCCTTCACATGAAAGTACTTGGTGTTTTTGTCGACATCCTTTGTGAATTTATCTTTTGATTGTTGCTTCCAATAATCCGCTTTTCTCTTGTATCATAGCTTCACTTGACTTTTCAAAGCCTTTCTTTTTACCAAATTTTCTTTTTCTTTTATCCTATCTTCCAATTCTTTCTCACTCTTCTCAATCTAGTTCTCAAAGGACTTGATCATTGCTTCTATGTTGCGAAACTTTTTCTTATTCTATGCTTTGATTGGACCCTTCATGTTTTTCATTTTTCTGCCACGCTACTACCCTCCACTGTCCTCCATTCTTGGATGAACATCTTCTTAAATTGTGGATGATAGAACCACACATCAAGGGACCTAAAAGGTTTAGGACCTCAATCTACTAACTCCTCTTCTAGAATAATTGAAATGTGATTGGACTTAGGGCACTTCAGCGCCTTTACCTTTAGAGCAGAAAGTTTTTGAATTCAGTGTGGATCCAAACAGAATCTATCAATTTTACTAGCGTTCTTTCCACTTCTCTAAATATACCTACGTCCCACCCTAAAAAAAATATACCAAAACATAAAATGGCTTTGCCATTTTTAATTTTAATTTTTTTTAAAATAATTTCTTCACAAAATGGCATTGACATGTTGTATTTAATCGATTAAAAAAATAATAATAAAATGCCAATGATGTTTTTCATCTTCTAGAAAGTAAAACTTTTTTTCATAGCAATGTTAAACTCATAAATGACAAAATAACGATGAAAAACATACATCTCTTTGCAATATTAAAAAAATTGAGCCTCGTTCTATTGTTAACAAAATAAAATTAATATAATTTATTTTTTTAATAATCAACAATTTATAAGTATAATTTTGGTTAAAGACTTATGTGGTGCTTGTTTGGATAACATTAAAATTGATAAAAAAAAATATTTTTTTAACGAANATATTTTTTTGAGATTATTTTTATTTTTTTATAAAATTTTTTAAAAAAATAACTCAAAAAGATCTTTTGTTAAAAGATCATCCAAATAAATGTGATCTTATAAAAAATATCAAATACCTATTTATTCTTTACTATAATGGAAAAAGTTGTACTGAATGCTTGAAAAAGATTGAGATATATAATATATACACAGACTTTAGAATATAAATTTTAGTGAAGATTATTGTGCTATGATGGGGGCATTTGATACAAAGTTATGTATAGGTGAACAGTCCCAGCCATGTTCTTTGGTATTAGACACCAAAAAATGGTTAGGAATCCATGTTTGACCCTTTGACTCTCTTTCTCTTGAGAGTTCCCTTTGTCTCTCTTCCACTGCATGCTTTGCTTCTCTTGCTTTCTCCCATTCTTTCTTCATTATGGCTTCACTCACTTCACTCCAAACATAAGCCGATTCGGTTGGCCACACACTCTGATCATAAACAACACAGTCTCAAGTCATACATATATTAAGAAAAGGTTTAATTATTATATGTTCCTATAGTTTTATTGAATTTTCAATTACTTTTTTATATATTTTATTTTGATTGAGTCTTTATATCATATCAGATTTTGTAATTAAATTTTTACCATAACAAAAATACTGGAGTTAACGAAATATTTTGTTAAACAAAACGAATATACCTAATGCTTAACTGAATATTCTATGTAATTTAACAAAATATTTCGTTAATTTCAACGTTTTTATCACAGTAGACACTTAGTTATAAAATATTATATGATATAGGGACTTAATTGAAAAGAATAAAAATATAAAAACCTAATTAAATATTCGATAAAATTATAGGAACCAATAAAATAATTAAATCTTAAAAAAACGTGACATATTATTATTTAAATCACTATCTAAAAACACTATATTATCGTTTGATGTTTTTGTGATTAGCTTTATAGTTTAAGAAATTTGTAACCTAAGTTTCTATATTTTTCTTTAAAAAAACAAGATATGAAAAGAAAAAGAATAAAAAAAAAGAAAGAAAATTTAATTGTTTTTGTGGTCGTTCAATATGTAAAAATTAAAATGCTATGTAATGAATTATAAGTTCTTGGGAGAATTATTACCACAAAAACTAGCTAGTATGATGAAAAAGTATAAGATCTTATAAAACTCATTTTCAGGTGTTGCCTATACAATGTGAATCTTACGAGACAAATAACATGCAATATTATCATAGTGAAGAGAAATAGGGGTAGAGAATAGTCTTAGATATGTTACCTCTGCATCCTTAACAATTGGTGTTTGCAGCCCATTAATGACTTCTTTTGCATCATATATCACTTTCACTTTTCCATTATTTGTATCCTTTACTTTTATTGTACTGCACCATCAAAATAGTTATGAAATTAGCATAAATCTAAACGTAGAATAAAATTAATTGTTTAAGAATTGATAAGTGAAAAATTTTAAAGACAATATAATACCTATTCCAATGACCATCAACTTCATACAGAACATTCAAAGTTGATGAATTAAGGATCTTCCCTTTGACCACTTTCTGATTTCCACCAAATCCAAGAAAAGAAGGAGTTGATTTGTAAGATAAATCAACTTCAAGTCCTGTCTCTATGCATTTTATATTAATTTTGCCAATCCAATCAACAGCAGGAACTGGAATTATTCTGAATAAAAGATGAGGACAATTCATTTCATATGTTTCTCCATGATTCAAAAGCTTCAATTGCCGTTTACCATGTACTTGAGCTTCAATTGATGTTCCTGCATATTTGTTACATTTGTGATGAATCTATGTGACTTAATTAACATTTTTAATTTGTTAAGAACTTAGTAAAACTAGAGAATAATGCCAAAGTTATGACCAAATTCAGGCATTGTGAGTTCCTAGTAAACCTCATTGTTTGCTTGAAATTATCAAATTCATAGCACTTGATTAAAAAAGCTGAGAGAACTAATTGTCTAACAAATGTTAAAAATCTTGACATTTTGACATGGATAGATTTAATTCTCTGTTTTGACATGTTAAAAAATAAAAAATAAAAGTAAAAAATTTAAAGTCAAGCAAATGTCTGATGTAAAAAATTTTGTCCCTTAATTTGATTAATTCTTTAATGGCATTCAGTTAGTCATTAATGTGAAAGAAATAAGATTAAATATTTTTGCCATGGCAAAATTCAAAACATGGGAAAAACGTATTGTTGTGACGTTATAATTCATTTTGGTGTAGCTAAATGATATTTGTTCTTTATCATGGGATAATTAATACCATAAAATTTTGGGATAGGACGCTGGCACCAAATTATTTCTATGTTTTCTTTTTCATCTGTTGCATGAAGGGCAGTTACTGGAGGGTGGTGTGAAACCTGCACACATGAAAACAACAAATAAAAGGTTGTGTTCTGTTCTATAGTAACCCTTGGATGGTACATTAGAATTAACGCTCAATTTTTTAAGAATATTATTATTACATTTTCATAGAATACTTAGATAAATTGTACTTTATCTAATCATAAAATGACATTTCAAATAGAAATATGTATCCCATTATAACAAATAGTCATAATTGTCATTCTAATAGATAAAACACAGTTTATCTAGATATCCAATGAACATTAATAATTTTTTGAGTAAACTATCATTTGCCTCCTAAAAAATTTAGTTTCCGACGGAATGATTTTTGAAAGTAAAGAAAGAACACCACAATGATGGCAAAAGATTAATTTCATCTCACAAGTCACAAATTTCACCAAAAATAGAAAGATATCCTAAAAAAAAAAAGATTTTGGCACAGTTGTTAAATATTTAGAAAAATAAAATCTTTGATATTTCAGATTTAATGATTTTACAATAAGTGATTTTTTTCTTTTTTTTTTTTTTGCATTTAGCTTGAAATGACAAAAATTCTCAAAATTTAATTAGGAGGAAAAAAACAAAATAGAGATCTAAAGATAGGGCTAGCAATCCTAATATTATCCGCAAATAGACAACTCCACCTGCAAAGGTCAGATTGAGCAATGAATAGGGTCGAATGTGAATAATGAGGTCGATTAGAATGAAACCCACATCCTTTTTCTTTTCTAATTTTATTATAATTTTGTTATTTTTATTAAATACTTTTACTCTAACACAATTTACACACAAATTTTTTAGTTCCGTTTAAGATGCAATGAATTAAATAATTTAAAATAGATCATACATATATGTAATTTTCAATCAGAATAATTATGTAATATCTCCATAATAAGATGTTTTATATACCTGTAAAACTTTTGAAAGCTACAAATAGTTATTTATCATAATTTATATATTTTGACATAGTTGCTAACTTTTTTTTTACCATAACATGCAAACTCTTATTCACTTTTGCTGTTTCACTTTCACATATAAAAATAAACCAAGTAACGTAGAATTGAGAAGTGATTAATCAAGTACCTGTTCCAATAATATGTTGAGAGTTCCCTTAGAAACATGATGAGTCTCACCAAGAATGGGATTATAGGGAGCAACACCAAAAGTTGCAGGGCGAGTGGTAGAAATGGACCACGCCATCACTGCTATCAACCTATCCAATGGACTCTGCCCTCTGTTGCATTCTCTTATTAACTCCATTCCTGTGCTGTACACTGACTCACCATAGCACTGAAGTTGTGACTTTGGCAAATTAAACATTGCTGGCACCTTCAAATTAATATCAATAAGGTAAAACAATTTTACATTCCTTTATATATAAAAATATAAAATCATTCATGTTTGTCAACTTAATATTTAGAAAAGATATTTTATATATCTATGGCGAAAAGTTTAAAAATATGTATTTACTATTCTATTTCGCTAAATAAAAAATAAAATAATTAATACAGTGTTTACAATTTATTTTGGCTTATGTTAATGGTACACATACGAATGCCATTGACAAAATCATTCATGTATATAAAATTTATTATATTGTACTATTTATCATATCGATTGTTGAGAATTTCTATACATTCTAGATAAGTACCAAATTCTTATTATATTTTGCAATTTCTAAAATTGTTGTATCCCAACATACGCTGTACAGATTTAATATCATAGTTATCCGATCCAAGACGTAATTGATATGTTGAACAAAAAGGGTAACAAAAATAGAGGCTTAATAGATTATTAATATTTGCAAATTGCAATTATAATATATACAACTAGGTGCATGATTGAATGTTCCTTAGTTTAAAAGGCAAAAAATTAAACTAATTATATTATAATTAATCAAGTGAACCTAACTCATTCATAAAGCTAACTCATCATACGAAGAGAATGACGAAGAACTTATAATAAAAGTTATCTTTAAGCTATTAATAATTTAAGTATTTACCTGAAAGCGTGAGAGATCAGATCCTGGCCGCACATTCTTAAACAAACTTAATATGCGTTGCAAAAGATTAGGGGCTTTATAAGTATCAGAATCAGAATCAGATTCCCCTTCTAATGTCATTGGCTTTGTAAGCACAATTTTGGTCTCTTTCTTCTCCCCATTACTTACCTGCCACCAACATATTTCATATTCTATTACTATTAATAATTTTCTAATGCAGTAGTTAGTTGTTACCCTTTGCCTAGATAATGCATTCATCAAGTAATCAACATTCAACAACACTAATATAGTTGAGCGTATTAAGAAAGGCCAACAAATAATGTAGCAGAAAAATAAATAAAATTAGGAGTACTTGTTTAATTGATAGTTTCTCAATCTTGTATTTATAATTTTGAGTAAATACCCAAATTATTTTTTAACAAATTTTAGATTGGACATTTTGATATCTAATAAAAGTTTTAATAATTTAGAAGCCTCCGAGAATTATCTATCACGTATTAATTATTGCAAGGTGAATAATTTGTTTTATTGTGATATTTTTCAAAATCGAATTATCTTATAAATAAAATTTGTTAAGGACGACAAAAAGACCAATTTGTCTAATAGAAATAGTTTTAGAAATTTAAGAGTAATAAAATAAAATTAGAAATCAAAATATTTTATCTGAAATTTATTAAGAATTAATTTAAATGTTTACTGTTATAATTTTACAAAGAATATAGTTAATCACTAAAATAAGAAAATATCATTTTCGAGTTTTATTATATCTTTTACTAAAATTTCAATACAAAAATAACAAAAAAAAAAAAAGAAAAAGAAGTTATAAAGTATAAATAATTTGATCCTATAAAGATTTTAAAAATGATCAAGTGTCTGTGTGATGTGTAACATTTTTAATACTCATACAAGTCGAACCAACTTACCAACCCACATTTTCAAATATTTTTCTGTTTTAATGTAAAACGAAGAAAAAAAATGATAGAGACTTTGAGCACAATTATTTGAAAATTATTTTGCAAATTTAAAAACCAAAAAAAAATAATAGTTGGATGCAAGGTAAAAACACAATAGTTGACAAAAAATTAATTGATCAAAAAATAAATTTTATCAAGTTGGATGCAAGGAAAAAACACAGCAGTTGACAAAATTAGTTTCCCAACACCAAAGAACTGATTTAAACTAAAAGGAAAGATATTCAAGTCCAAAAGAAAATGACAAAGCACGTAAGTAGTAGAGGTGAGACTGAGATAATACGGCTTTAACGATAATTCCTATGCATGCATTTGCAATAATGCTGCCTGGGCCTGCAAAAGTGCAAATTGAAATAAAGTAGAGTCCGCTAATTGGACAAAAATTTTACGTAAAATTGACTGCGTTCATTTTATGTAAAAAGGTCTCATTTTAAATTGTTTCGAGATCATAATAATTTAATTAATTGTATTATTATTATTATTATTATTATTATTATTATTATTATTATTTAAAAATCACAGTCAATGATGCAATATAATTAACAAAAAAAGCACATTATTCGTAAGAAAGAAATAATTCAGAGTTATATATGTATTCCTCGGTTATTGTTTTTTTTCATAAGTTGTATATAGTAAAATTAATCTTCAATATAAAATATATTAAAAATAAATTAAATTATATATATGTATACGACTAATTTTGATAGTGAGTTTGATATGTACATCATAATTTTTTAACACTTATTACGGGAATCCAAATTATTCATATAACAAATGAGCAATAACAAAAACGGGAGAAAAGAAATTCCACATTGATATTTGCATTGATTGACTTAAGGGCTAAGCGTATAAGGGATCCTTGATACGCGTTAAGCGATAAAATTTTAATAGAACAATTTGGGAAGAAAGAGCCAGAAATTAATCATCATAAAGGAAGGAATCAAGTACCAAAATGGCAAAGGGGTACGCTATATTCATTAATACACGAAACAGATATCAATGTGTATTTACTATTTAGTATTTTATTAAAAAAAATAAAACTAGATATTATACGCATAAAATTATATAGTTTTATTTTCAAAATTTTATTTTCTACATTTATAATTTATTGTCTTCGTCACTAACAACAGTAGGAATAAAGGTAATTTTTAATGAAAGTATGTTAATATTTTTTATTATTTTAACAGTCAAATAAACTACATAAATTTATATATTTATATGTTTTTGTTTTGAGACAATAAATAAAGATGGGAAACGGAAATACATAGAATACACCCACCCCTACCCCCTTTCTTGTTTCTTCTTTACACCTTGCGTTGAAGAGTAAAGGCACCATCCACATTCCACATTGTAAAATATTCCATTCACACAATCCGTAAAATGCATTGCGATTATAATTAATTAATTAGGTACCACCGAATATGTGCGGTTAATAGTTAATACCGTACCCCTCTTTTCGCCGTCTCAAAAGCCAATTCATTATCATCATCATCATCATTCATATAATTAAACTAACGAAGAACAAGAAATCAATCATTTTGTTGTGATCAAAATGAAATTATAAATCGTCGTATGGTAGGTAAGAAACACAATAAGAGAGCATCGCAGGTTCAACCATTTCTTCAATGGAACAGTACTAAGAAGTAGGGCAAAATAAAAAGATTAAGAGAGAAAGAGAGAGAACATACCATGTCTGTTGAAGTATAGAAGCTACGGCGTGGTTGAGAGAGACAGAGAGAGAGAGAGAATGTGAAAGGTTTGGTAATGAGTGATGAGTGATGAGAGAGGAGTATTTAACTAATTTCAAAATTTCAACGATGAATTGAAAGAGAAGGCGCTTTGGTTTTGGTTCTGAGAAACTTTTACGTTGGGGGCGAAGTTTAAGTAAGAGGAGCCAAGAAGAATTAATTAATTAATTAATTAATAAGAATATTTATTTATTATTGGATCAGGTGTACTTTCTCAACAATTGACCAACACCAACACGGTTTCACATTTTATGATTTTTTTTTTTTCTAGATTTTTTAGCAAATTGATCCAAATGAAATAAGAAACTGTGGAATTACTTACTCTTACTTTTGTTCATTCATGTTTAGCAAATAATTCTTGGTCTTTAATCAGATTTTAGATTTAAAAATTAATTATGTTAATTTTGTATATATTCACTTTTCGGTTTTTATAAAATTAACCTCTAACTCAAATTAAATTTAATTTTCATTTCTAAAATTTGTCTCACTCACCAAATTTCCTAAAATTAATTATATAATTAATTAACATTTTTAAATTGTGTTTTGTTTTAAAATCTATTAATTTTTAAAGAGGCTGATTTTGTATTTTAAATATCAATCTTACGCTTTATTTTTTACGATTTTTTCTCATTTTTTTATTTTGATAGTTATTACAGTATTATTTATTTATTAATTTTTTTATTTTTATTCTTGTTAAAAAATGAAACAAAAAGAGAAGATAAATAAAAAAAAAGTGATGATAAAGAAGAAGAGGAGGATGAGAGTTTTAAAGTGTACATAATTTATCCAGAAAAATAATACCAAAATTTTTTAACGGTAATATAAGAAGTTTCTTAATTTTGATACCGAATAACTGTTGTTAGAAACAAGAGAGCAGTCTAAAGAAAAGTGGTTTGTGTATAATTCAATCTAAGGAAAAGTACAATGTACAAGTGGTATATATAGCTGCTAGAAGAATCAAAGTAATAAAAGCATAGAATCCTACAATTAATATACAGATACGCTATATAAATACAAATAATACTAATTTGATTCTAATTATTCTCTTAACACCCCCCTCAAACTTAAGTGGGAGCTAAGGATACCATCTTGAGTTTGGATAACAGAGTCCGAAAACAAGTCGGATGATGAACCTTCGTGAAGATATCAGCAGTCTGGTCCAGTGTGCCAACAGCGATGAGACGAACAGCATTAATAAGGATACGTTGCCGAACAAAGTGACAATCATTCTCAATGTGTTTGGTGCGTTCATGAAACACATCATTATGAGCAATCTGAATAGTACTGCAGTTGTCACAAAAAGTATCAGTTGGGGATGATTGAGGAGTACTCAAGTCTTCAAAAAGCCAACGAATCGAGATAACTTCAACAGTGGTGTCAGCGAGAGCACGGTATTTAGCTTCTGTGCTCGATCGAGCAGTAAATTTTTGCTTCTTAGCTCGCTAGGAAATGAGAGAGTCACCAAGAAACAAACAATAACCAGTAGTGGAACGACGATTAGTGGGATCACCAGCCTAATCAGTATCTGAGTACACCTGAAGGGATAAAGTTGAATGGGCAGAAAAACAAAGGCCATGGAATAGGGTGCCTTTGATGTAGCGAAGAATGCAAAGAACTGCCGCATAGTGAGTAGTACGAGGAACCGACAAGAACTGGCTAAGAAAATGAATTGGATAGGCGATGTCCGGTCGGGTGACAGTTAAGTAGACGAGTTCTCCAACTAGATGATAAAGAGTATGATTATCCAAGTGCCATCCATAGGAGTAAATTGAACATTAGGCTCAAGAGGAGTAGACTCAGTGCGACTATCTGTAAGTCCGACTCGAGCAAGAAGATCTGAAGCACATTTAGCTTGAGAGAGATAGATGCCATCATTGGTGGATATGACTTCGAGACCAAGAAACTAGCTGAGAGAACCAAGATCTTTCATCTCAAAAGTACGATGAAGGGACACCTTGAGATCAAAGATACCATCAACATCATCTTCAGTAATGATCATGTCATCAACATACAAAAGTAGAAGAACAACTCCATATTCACTTTTACGAATGAAAAGAACATTCTCATGAGGGCTGCAAGTAAAACCAAGATTGCATATGGTAGTGCTGAACTTGTCAAACCATTCACGAGGAGCTTGCTTAAGTCCATAAAGTGCCTTGCGAAGGAGATAGACCTTACTAGAAGGACAAGGATATCCCAGAGGTGGTTTTATATAGACTTTTTTTTAAATCCCCATTAAGAAATACACTCTTCACATCCATCTGACTGAGAGACAATTTTTTAACCACAGTAATGGCAATGAGAGCTCGAACTGACGTAAGACGAGCGACAGGAACAAAAGTCTCTTCATAATCAATACCATACTCTTGTGTACAACCTTGAGCAACCAATCGTGCCTTATAACGATCAATAGAACCATCAGAGCAAGTCTTGATCTTGTATACCCATCTACTACCCACAACTTCTTGATCAAAAGGAAGATCAACTAAATCCTAAGTGTGTGCCTTTTCAAGTGCCTGAATTTCTTCCTGCATTACTTGCTGCCAATTTGAATTGATAGAGGCTTCTCGGAATGACCGAGGTTCATGATGATGAAGAATTATAGAAAAATTGTGATAATCAAGAAGATGAGGAGGTGGATTTCTTACCCTAGAAAAAAGGATGGAGGAAGGAGGTATGACAGCAGGAGCAGGAGCGTCGTCTAGTCTGGAAGCATCGAGAGATGAAGAAGACGGAAGAGGAGGGGCCTTGAGGGGTGGGCTTGAGGTAGACCCTGTAGTATCATCACTAAGAAAGAGATCAATATCATGGTTAGTAAAAAACGGTGACGGAGTAGAAGAATTGACTCAAAAGAGAAAAAATTAGAGAACATGTGATGCTCCCAAAAAATAACATGACGAGATATACGAATGCCTCGAGAGATAGGATCTCTACAACAATAACCCTTATATTTAGAACCATACCCAAGAAAACAACACATGCGAGCTGAGGTTCAAGCTTATTGTGTTCATGAGGCTAAAGAAGGACAAAACAGACACAACAAAAAACATGAAGAGAACTATAATTGGAGGAGTATGATAGAGATGCTCAAAGGGTGTAGTGTTACCAAGAATAGAATAAGGGAGTCTATTGATAACATGAACAACCATGAGAACAGCTTCACCCCAAGCACGTTCAGGACAGGAAGAAGAAATAAGCATCGCACGAGTAGAATCAATAATATGACGGTGTTTATGCTCAGCTCTGCCATTTTGTTGAGAGGTACCAGGACAAGAAAATTCAGAAAAAATACCTGTTCAGCGAGAAAATTTAAAAGTTTGGAGTCACAATATTCCATAGCATTATCCTATCTGAAGATTTTAATGACTTTGGAAAACTGAGCTCGAATCATAGTGGCAAAATTAATATAAATCTGAGGCAGCTCATGACGATTAGTCATCAAATAAACCCAAGTAAAACGTGAATAATCATCAATAAAGACTACAAAGTATCGAGCCCCTCCCATAGAAGCGGTGGGAGCGGACTCCCAAACATCATAATGAATAAGATCAAAAGGAGAGCAAACAATAGAGGAATTATTATAAAAGGATAAGGAATGTTGTTTTATAGTTTGACAAGAAATAGAATCAAAAGACTCATTTTGAACTTGACCTAAAAAATATGTAGACATAAGAGGACGCAATTTTCCTAAGAAGATGTGGGCAAGACGACGGTGCCACAAGTGAAGAGTAGATGGAGAGAAAACAGCATAGAGATTTGACGTAGAGGGAACATGAAGTTTCTCGAGCTCAAACAAACGTCCGACCTTACAAGCAGTCCCGATAATCTTTCCCATCCAACGATCTTGCACACGAAAACCAGAAATAGAGAAAGTGACATAAAAATCGAGTTCAACAAGTTGACCGACAGAAATAAGATTAAAATTCAATTTTGGAATAAAATAAGTACCAAGAAGATGAATATTGGACTGTGAAATAAACCCTTGATGTGTTGCATGCAGGAGGGAACCATTGGCGGTGTTGACAGAAGGTGCATTTGTAGTGGTAGACAATGATGAGAAAAGATGACGCAAAGGAGACATATGATTAAAACAACCAGAATCAAAATACCATTTAGAATTACCTGGAGGGGTGGAAAGAGCAGCAGGGGTAATACCAGAAAAAGAGAGAAGTTGCTTAAGAAGAGATTTAATGTCTGATGGAGAGACAAAAGGAGTGCTGAGAGAGGTAAAAAGGGTGGACTCAGTAGCAGCAACAACAGTAAAAGCAGGCACATGCGGAGAGTTGTTGGGATGAGGTTAATACTTGTGCTGATCTGAATGTGGTGGTCTAGTAGGATAGGTAGTAATCAAGTGACCCAAGAGCTTACAATAATGGCAGAACAGTTTCGGGCAATTGGACCCAATGTGACCTTTTTGTTTGCACTTACGACATTTAATAGAGGGACAGTCGGAGAAGGAATGCCCAAGACGGTTATAGTTTCGATAGATTTTGCCCTTTCTATCGATGGCAGCAAAGGCAGTTTCACTCTTAGAATGAGTCAAACCCAAGCACGTTTCTTTAGACTTAAGATGAGGAAGAGCATCTTCAAGACTAGGCAAGGGATTCTGATGAAGAAGAGAAGCCCTAACCGGCTCATAATCATCAGTAAGTGCCATAAGAAACTGTATGAGACGTGTTCGGTTCCTATAGTCCTCATATGCCTTAGCATCAGTAGGATCTTTAAGAATAGGCTCACAAGAAGTCAATTGATCCCAAATAATTTCTATCTGAGCAAGAAAATCAAAAACCGCTTGGCAACGTTCTTGTTTAAGGCTATGAAGCTCCTTTAGTAGTTGGTACTGATGAGAGAGATCAGAAATAGTGTAACGCTTGGCCAAATGATCCCATACCTCTTTAGCAGTTTCAAAATGTCCAAACTATAAATAAATGTCGGTAGTAGAGGTGTTGCAGAACCAGGTGATAATTTGATGGTTTTTACTATCCCAATCTTCCAATTTCTCTGTAAAGTCTTTCTCAATGTCCTCCTTGGATTTGGAGGTCTCATCTTTAGATTTGTCAGTCACAGCTTGATTAACAGGACAAACAATATCACCAGTCACGTATCGCCATAATTTCCGTCCTTTAAAAAATTCCCGCATAACTTCAACCCAATGAGCATAGTTGGAGCCATTAAGGATAACAGGAATAGGCTGAAAACATCCAGTTTCTCCATAATAACAGGAACAAAGGCAAAAAAGGGTAGAAACTGCAGATTCGGGGCCAAAAACGAAAAAACAGAGGGCAGAAATGAAAAGAGCTCACCAAAAAACCTTAGGGAGGGTCCCACTTGTCTGCCACGTCAGCGACACGTCAACACCACGTCAGCAAAAGGATGACACATGGCGACGTCTGAATGGAGGGAAGAGACACGCTGGCGCTGAGATGGAACGCAGGTCAGAATGGCAGGTCGGACCGGGTCACACGCGGGCGGGTTGCTGGGAGGGCTACGGCGCGACACGTGGAGGCTTGTGGAGCGTGCGATCTGCACCAAAGATCTGACGGCTGTTGAAGCGTCTGGGTAGAGAAACAATGGATGTGGCCAGGGATGTTTCGGCGGTGCGTGGAGGCGCGTGCGGCGGTGTCAAATGGCGTGGCAGAGCTCTTTGTTCTCGTGAGAATAAGACGAAGACAATGGCATGGTCTAGGACAAATAAGAGGGTCGGGAAGGCTAGCAAAATGAGGATGAAAGAGGCTGCTAGGAGAAAAAAAGAAACTAGAACTATGAATAAAAAATCATGAAAAAAAATTAAACCTAAGCTCTTGATACCATGTTAGAAATAAGAGAGCAATCTAAAGAAAGTGTTTTGTGTATAATTCAGTCTGAGAAAAAGTACAATGTACAAGGGGGTATATATAGCTTCTAGAAGAATCAAAGTAATAAAAGTATAGAATCCTACAATTAATATACAGATAGGCTATATAAATACGAATGATACTAATAGATCTAATTTGATTCTAATTATTCTCTTAACAACTGTGACATATATTTTTGTCAAAAAGATGAAATAAGAACTATGAGAATGTGAAACAAGATGATGATGATGATGATGATGATGATGATGAGGAGGAGGAGGAGGAGGAGGAGGAGGAGTATTTTGACACCAAAATTTTGTAACTGTGTCATTTCAACTAAATGATATACTTTTCTTATCATTTAACTAGTTGAGTGGTATTAAATTCATATATAAGAGGTCTAGCTATTCCTATGTCATTTAGCAACAAATTGATGTATTTTTTTAATTCTAAAATACATTTAAATATATTTTATTAATTGAGTGACATAAGTTCTTGGACTTGTGATTCTTTAAATACTTTTAGTGTCATTTTTTAAAAATTTTTGTGTCATTTCTAATTAAATGATATGTTTTTATTATTACTGAATTAATTGAACCGGTCGAGTAACTGGTTCAATGGTTCAATAGTTCAACCGTGGTAGAACCGTGGTCGAATCGGTTTCGTTAAATATAAAATAAAATTATTAAAAATACAATATAAATCTTTTAAAATTTGAATTCAATCATTCATATAATAATAAAATTTAAAATTTCATAATCCATCAACTAACTAAACTATATCTCATCTCATCATTAAAATTCGACATTCGAATTCAAACGTGAAAATTTATAACTAAAAGAAATCATGACATAAAATACTATATCCATATTCAATCAACAATTACCAACGTCATTAATTACTTAATTAGACAAAACTCACTCAATTAATGCCAAATTACCAATTAGAAATAGCTATGAACCAATCTCAGCAGTAACATTTTTTCAAGATGTGCAAAACAAACCATGCCCTGCCCCCTAAAAATCCAACTTCATGTTTCAGCCATTATAGCAATTATAGTAAAATAAAACCTCAGCCATTATAACAATGACAGCAAAATTCAAAATTATAACCATTCAAAATCTAAAATTATATCAATTCTGTTCAGCATTGATGAGCGGATAATTTATATGATTTTTGGCATTGTTTTTAGGTAGTTTTTAGTAGGATCTAGCTACTTTTAGGGATGTTTTCATTAGTTTTTATACTAAATTTATATTTTTGGACTTTACTATGAGTTTGTGTGTTTTTTTGTGATTTCAGGTAATTTCTGGCTAAAATTGAGGGACTTGAGCAAAACTCTGATAAAAGGCTAACAAATGACTGCTGATGCTGTTGGATCCTGACCTCCCTGCACTCGAAATGGATTTTCTAGAGCTACAGAACTCCAAATGGCGCGCTCTCAAAGGCTTTAGAAAGTAGACATCCAGAGCTTTCCATCAATATATAATAGTCCATACTTTATTCGTTATTAGACAATGTAAACTGGCGCTCAACGCCAGTTCTACACTACATTCTGGAGTCAAACGCCAGAAACACGTTACGAACCAGAGTTGAATGCCAAAAACACGTTACAACTTGGCATTCAACTCCAAAAGAAGCCTCAGCTCGTGTAAAGCTCAAGCTCAGCCCAAACACACACCAAGTGGGCCCCGGAAATGGATTTATGCATCAATTACTTATCTCTGTAACCCTAGTGGCTAGTTTAGTATAAATAGAACTTTTTACTATTGTATTTTCATCCTGGATCCTGAATTGTATTTTTGATCCTGTGATCACATTTTGGGGGTTGGCCATTCGGCCATGCCTGGACCTCATCACTTAAGTATTTTCAACGGTGGAGTTTCTACACACCATAGATTAAGGGTGTGGAGCTCTGCTGTACCTCAAGTTTTAATGCAGTTACTACTATTTTCTATTCAATTCCGCTTGTTCTTATTCTAAGATATTCGTTGCACTTCAACATGATGAATGTGATGATCCGTGACACTTATCATCATTCTCACCTATGAACACGTGATTGACAACCACTTCCGTTCTACCTTAGACCGGGCGTATATCTCTTGGATTCCTTAATCAGAATCTTCGTGGTATAAGCTAGATTGATGGCGGCATTCATGAGAATCCAGAAAGTCTAAACCTTGTCTGTGGTATTCCGAGTAGGATTCTAGGATTGAATGACTGTGACGAGCTTCAAACTCGTGATTGTTGGGCGTGATGACAAACGCAAAAGAATCAAGGGATTCTATTTCAACATGATCGAGAACCGACAGATGATTAGCCATGTCGTGACAAAGCATTTGGACCTTTTTCCACTGAGAGGATGGGATGTAGCCATTGACAATGGTGATGCCCTACATACAGCTTGCCATGGAAAGGAATAAGAAGGATTGAAGGAAGGCAGTAGGAAAGCAGAGATCTAACAGGGACAAACATCTCCATACACTTATCTGAAATTCCCACCATTGAAGTATATGAGTAATTTTATCTTTATTTTCTGTTTATTTACTATTATTATTCGAAAACTCTATCACCATTTATTATCCACCTGACTAAGATTTACAAGATGACCATAGCTTGCTTTATACCAACAATCTCCGTGGGATCGATCCTTACTCACGTAAGGTATTACTTGGACGACCCAGTGCACTTGTTGGTTAGTTGTGCGGAGTTGTGACTAAGTGTGATTCACGTTTGAGAGCGCTACCAAGTTTTTGGTGCCATTTTTGATGATCACAATTTCGTGCATCAAGTTTTTGACGCCGTTGCCGAGGATTGTTCGAGTTTGGACAACTGACGGTTCATCTTGTTGCTCAGGATTAGGTAATTTTCTTTTTTATTTTCTTTTTAAAAAGTTTTCAAAAATATTTTTCAAAATTTTTCCCTTTGTTTTCGAAAATTATTCCAAAATTTTTAAGAATAAATTCTAGAGTTTCATGGTAACATGTTGAAGCCTGACTGGCTGTAAAGCCATATCCAAATCCTTTTGGATTGAGGCTTCCACTTGTCAACATAACGGGTATGTATATGGAGTTGGATGAAATATCACCTATTGCATGCCTGATTTATATCTTCTAAAGCTGGCTGGCTATTAAGCCATGCCCAACCCTTGGATTGGAGCTTTAGACTAACATTGAAAGATTCTTGGAATTCTTATTAAAAATTTTGAATCTCTTAATTTCTTTTCCTATATGTTTTTCGAAAAAAATAAAAGAAAATACAAAAAAATCATAAAATTATAAAAACCAAAAATATTTTGTGTTTCTTGTTTGAGTCTTGAGTCAAGTTATAAGTTTGGTGTCTATTGCATGTTCATCTTATTCTTGCACTTTTTTTTTCGAAAATTCATGCATTCATAGTGTTCTTCATGATCTTCAAGTTGTTCTTGGTAAGTCTTCTTGTTTGATCTTGATGTTTTCTTGTTTTGTGTCTTTTATTATTTTTCATGTGCATCTTTGCATTCATATTGTCTAAGCATTAAAGATTTCTAGGTTTGGTGTCTTGCATGTTTTCTTTACATCAAAAAATTTCAAAAATATGTTCTTGATGTTCATCATGATCTTCAAAGTGTTCTTGGTGTTCATCTTGACATTCATAGTGTTCTTGCATGCATCATTGGTTTTGATCCAAAATTTTCATGTTTTGGGTCATATTTATGTTTTTCTCTTTTATCATTAAAAATTCAAAAATAAAAAAATATCTTTTCCTTTTTTCTCTCAACATTTTGAAAATTTGGGTTGACTTAGTCAACAATTTTTAAAATTAGTTGTTTCTTGTAAGTCAAGTCAAATTTTCAAATTCTAAAAATCTTATCTTATTAAAACTTTTTCAAAAATCAAATCTTTTTCATTTTTTATTTAATTTTTGAAAATTTAATGTTTTAAAATATTTTTTCAAAAATCTTTTTCTTAGTTTTATCTTTATTTTCGAAAATTATGCTAACAATTAATATGATTGATTCAAAAATTTGAAATTTGTTACTTTCTTGTTAAGAAAGGTTCAATCTTTAAATTCTAGAAACATATCTTTTAGTTTTTTGTTAGTTAAGTAATTAATTTTAATTTTAAAAATTAAATCTTTTCTAACCATTTCTTTTTAATCATATCTTTTCATTTTATCTTTTATATCATAGTTTTTTTTTCAAAATTTTATCTTTTTCCAAAAATTTGATTTTAAAATATCTTTTCTAACTTCTTATCTTCTTATCTTCTTATCTTTTCAAATTTGATTTTCAAATCTTTTTTAACTAACTAATTAACTTTTTGTTTGTTTCTTATCTTTTTCAAAATCACCTAACAACTTTTCTCTCTCTAATTTTCGAAAATACCTCCATCTTTTTCAAAAATTCTTTATTTAATTAATTAATTGTTTTAAATTTAAATTTTAATTTTATTTCTTATCTTTATTTTTCAAAAAATCATTTAACTCCTTTTTAAAATTTATTTTCGAAAATTTCTCCCTCTCTCATATTATTCTATTTATTCATTCATTCATTTACTAACACTTCTCTTCATCTCAAATTACTGCCCTTATCCTCACCCTTGTGTTTGGATTCTCCTTTCTTTATCCCCTTTCTTCTTCTACTAATAATAAGGAACCTCTTTACTGTGACATAGATGATCCCTCTTCTTTTTCTGTTCTCTTCTCTTTCATATGAGTAGGAACAAGGAAAAAGGTATTCTTGTTGAAGCTGATCCAGAACCTAAAAGGACTCTGAAGAGAAAACTAAGAGAAGCTAAATTACAACAATCCAGAGACAACCTTGCTGAAATTTTCAAACAAGAAAAGGAGATGGCAGCCAAACTCAACAACAATAATGCAAGAAGGATGCTTGGTACTACACTTACTTCCAAGTTTGATGGAAGAAGCATCTCAATTCCTGCCATTGGAGCAAACAATTTTGAGCTGAAACCTCAACTAGTTGCTCTAATGCAACAGAACTGCAAGTTTCATGGACTTCCATCAGAAGATCCCTACCAGTTTTTAACTGAGTTCTTGCATATCTGTGAGACTGTTAAGACTAATGGAGTAGATCTTGAAGTCTACAGGCTCATGCTTTTCCTTTTTGCTGTAAGAGACAGAGCTAGAGCATGGTTGGACTCTCAACTTAAAGATAGCCTGGACTCTTGGGATAAGCTGGTCACGGCCTTCTTGGCTAAGTTCTTTCCTCCTCAAAAGCTGAGCAAGCTTAGAGTGGATGTTCAGACCTTCAAACAAAAAGATCTTAAAGAAAATGCCTGCAGAAACTCAAGAACTTATTAACATGGTTGCAAATAACCAGTTCATGTACACTTCTGAGAGGAATTCCGTGAATAATGGGACGCTCAAAGGAAGGGAGTTCTTGAAATTGATGCTCTGAATACCATTTTGGCTCAGAACAAAATGTTGACTCAGCAAGTCAACATGATTTCTCAAAGTCTGAATGGATGGCAAAATGCATCCAACAGTACTAAAGAGGCATCTTCTAAAGAAGAAGCTTATGATCTTGAGAACCCTGCAATAGCAGAAGTAAATTATATGGGTGAACCTTATGGAAACACCTATAATTCATCATGGAGAAATCATCCAAATTTCTGATGGAAGGATCAACAAAAGCCTCAACAAGGCTTTAATAATGGTGAAAGAAATAGGCTCAGCAATATCAAGCCTTATCCATCATCTTCTCAGCAACAGACAGAGAATTATGAACAGAGTACCTCTAACTTAGCAAATTTAGTCTCTAATCTGTCTAAGACCACTTTAAGTTTCATGAGTGAAACAAGGTCCTCCATCAGAGATCTGGAGGCACAAGTGGGCCAGCTGAGTAAGAAAATCACTAAAACTCCTCCTAGTACTCTCCTAAGCAATATTGAAGAAAATCCAAAAAGAGAGTGCAAGGCCATTGATATAATCAATATGGCCAAACCTAGAGAGGAAGGAGAGGACGTGAATCCCAATGAAGAAGACCTCATGGGATGTCTCTCAAGCAAGAAGGAGTTCCCTATTGAGGACCTAAAGGAATCTGAGGCTCATATAGAGACCATAGAGATCCCATTAAACCTCCTTCTGCCATTCATGAGCTCTGAAGACTATTCTTCCTCTAAAGAAGATGAAGATGTAACTGGTGAGATAGTTGCTCAATATCTAGGAGCCATCATGAAGCCGAATGCCAAGTTGTTTGGTAATGAGACTTGGAAAGGTGAACCTCCCTTGCTCATTAGTGAACTAGATACATAGGTTCAGCAAACTTTACCTCAAAAGAGACAAGATCCTGGCAAATTCTTAATACCCTGTACTATAGGTACCATGACCTTTGACAAGGCTCTGTGTGACTTAGGGTCAGGCATAAATCTTATGCCACTCTTTGTAATGGAGAAACTGGGGATCATTGAGGTACAACCTGCCATATTCTCATTACAAATGGTAGACAAGTCAGTAAGACAAGCTTATGGATTGGTAGAGGACGTGTTGGTAAAGGTTAAAGGCCTTTACATCCCTGCTGATTTCATAATCTTAGACACTAGGAAGGAGGATGATGAATGCATCTTCCTTGGAAGACCCTTCCTAGCCATAGTAGGAGCTGTGATTGATGTTGACAGAAGAGAACTAGTCCTTCAATTAAATGGGGACTACCTTGTGTTTAAAGCTCAAGGATCTTCCTCTGCAACCATGGAGAGGAAGCATGAAAAGCTTCTCTCAGTGCAGAGTCAAACAAAGCCCCCACAATCAAGCTCTAAGTTTGGTGTTGGAAGGCCACAACCAAACTCTAAGTTTGGTGTTGGAAGTCTACAACATTGACCTGATCACCTGTGAGGCTCCATGAGAGCCCACTGTCAAGCTAGTGACATTAAAGAAGCGCTTATTGGGAGGCAACCCAATTTTTATTTATCTAATTTTATTTTTCTTTTATTGTTCTTTTATGTTTTATTAGGTTCATGATCATGTGGAGTCATGAAAAAATACTAAAATTAAAAACAGAATAAAAAATAGCAGAAGAAAAATCACACCCTGGAGGAAGGATTTACTGGTGTTTAAACGCCAGTAAGGAGCATCTGACTGGCGTTCAACGCCAGAACAGAGCATGGATCTGGCGTTGAATGCCAGAAATATGCAGCAATTTGGCGTTTAAACGCCAGGATTGCACACTGAGGAAAGCTGGCGTTCAACGCCAGAAACATGCTACAGATGGGCGTTGAACACCCAGAACAAGTTTAGAGCTGGCGTTTAACGCCGAAACAAGCATTAATTTGGCGTTAAATGCCAGGATTGCACTCAGATGGCGTTTTACATGCCTTATTGGTGTAGAGATGTTAAATCCTTGACACCTCAGGATCTGTGGACCCCACAGGATCCCCACCTACCTCAATTCACCTTTTCTCTTCTCCACCAATCACCTCAATCTCTCTTCCCCATTACCTCTTCACCACTCACATCCATCATCTCTTTCCCACCCAAACCCACCCTACATAGCCGAATACACACCTCTCCCCCTCTCCTACATATCTTCTTCTTCTTCTTCTTCTATTCTTTCTTCTTTTGCTCGAGGGCGAGCAACATTCTAAGTTTGGTGTGGTAAAAGCATAGCTTTTTGCTTTTCCATAACCATTGATGGCACCTAAGGCCAGAAAAACCTCAAAAAAAAAAGAAGAAGAAGAAAAAGGGAAGACAAAAGCTTTCACCTCTGAATCATGGGAGATGGAGAGATTCATCTCAAGGGTCCATAGCTTAGTAGTATAACATTTGACTGCAAATCAAGAGATCCCTGAGATACCTCAGGGGATACATGTTCCTCCACATAATTATTGGGAGCAACTAAGGTTAGGAGCACCAAAATCACTAGGGATTATGCAACAGAAGCAAGGAAGAGACATAAAGAAGCTCAAAAAGCACCATTGGTCCTTCAAAAGGCGCCACCCTCACTAAGGTGGACTCATTCCTTAACTTCCTTGTTCTTATCTCTCTATTTTTTTATTTTTATGCTATATGTTTGTTTATGTTTTGTGTCTCTACCTCATGATCATTAGTATTAAGTAACTATGTCTTAAGGCTATGAATAATTCCATAAATCCCTCACCTCTCTTAAATGAAAAATGTTTCTAATTCAAAAGAACAAGAAGTACATGAATTTCGAAATTATCCTTGAATTTAGTTTAATTATATTGATGTGGTGACAATACTTTCTGTTTTCTGAATGAATGCTTGAAGAGTGCATAATTTTGATCTTGTTGTTTATGAATGTTAAAATTATTGGCTCTTGAAAGAATGATGAACAAAGAAAAATGTTATTGACAATCTGAAAAATCATGAAAATTGATTTTTTGAAGCAACAAAAAGCAGTGAAAAAGCAAAAGCTTGCGAAAAAAAAGAGTGGAAAAAAATTTATTAGAAAGAAAAAGAAAAAGCAAGCATAAAAAGCCAATAGCCCTTAAAACCAAAAGGCAAGGGTAAAAAGGATCCAAGGCTTTGAGCATCAATGGATAAGAGGGCCCAAGAAGTGTGCTTAAGAACTCTGGATACTTCTAACTGGGGACTTTAGCAAAGCTAAGTCACAATCTGAAAAGGTTCACCCAGCTATGTGTCTGTGGCATTTATGTATCTGGTGGTAATACTGGAAAACAAAATGCTTAGGGCCACGGCCAAGACTCATAAAAGTAGCTGTGTTCAAGAATCAACAAACTTAACTAGGAGAATCAATAACACTATCTGAAATTTTAAGTCCCTAGAGATGCCAATCATTCTAAACTTCAAGGAAAAAAGTGAGATGCCAAAACTGTTCAAAGGCAAAAAGTTACAAGTCCCGCTCATCTAATTAGAATTAATATTCATTGATATTTTGGGATTTATAGTATATTCTCTTCTTTTTATCCTAATTTATTTTCAGTTGCTTGGGGACAAGCAACAATTTAAGTTTGGTGTTGTGATGAGCGGATAATTTATACGGTTTTTGGCATTGTTTTTAGGTAATTTTTAGTAGGATCTAGCTACTTTTAGGGATGTTTTCATTAGTTTTTATGCTAAATTCACATTTCTGGACTTTACTATGAGTTTGTGTGTTTTCTGTGATTTCAGGTAATTTCTGGCTGAAATTGAGGGACCTGAGCAAAACTCTGATAAAAGGCTGACAAAGGACTGCTGATGCTGTTGGATTCTGACCTCCCTGCACTCGAAATGCATTTTCTGGAGCTACAGAACTCCAAATGGCGCGCTCTCAACGGCGTTGGAAAGTAGACATTCAGAGATTTTAATATATAATAGTTCATACTTTATTCGTGATTAGATGACGTAAACTGGCGCTCAACGCCAGTTCTACGCTGCATTCTGGAGTCAAACGCCAGAAACACGTTACAAACCAGAGTTGAATGCCAAAAATACGTTACAACTTGGCGTTCACCTCCAAAAGAAGCCTCAACTCGTGTAAAGCTCAAGCTCAATCCAAACACGCATCAAATGGGCCCCGAAAATGGATTTATGCATCAATTACTTATCTCTGTAACCCTAGTGGCTAGTTTTAGTATAAATAGAACTTTTTACTATTGTATTTTCATCCTGGATCCTGAATTATATTTTTGATCCTGTGATCACGTTTTGGGGACTGGCCATTCGGCCATGCCTGGACCTTCATCACTTATGTATTTTCAACGGTGGAGTTTCTACATACCATAGATTAAGGGTGTGGAGCTCTGCTGTACCTAAAGTTATAATGCAGTTACTAGTATTTTCTATTCAATTCCGCTTGTTCTTATTCTAAGATATTCGTTGCACTTCAACATGATGAATGTGATGATCCGTGACACTCATCATCATTCTCACCTATGAACGCGTGACTGACAACCACTTCCGTTCTACCTTAGACCGAGCGCATATCTTTTGGATTCCTTAATCAGAATCTTCGTGGTATAAGCTAGATTGATGGCGGCATTCATGAGAATCCGAAAAGTCTAAACCTTGTCTATGGTATTTCGATTAGGATTCTGGGATTGAATTGCTGTGACGAGCTTCAAACTCGCGATTTTTGGGCGTGATGACAAATACAAAAGAATCAAGGGATTCTATTCCAACATGATCGAGAACCGACAAATGATTAGCCGTGCCAGGACAGAGCATTTGGACCTTTTTCACTGAGAGGATGGGATGTAGCCATTGACAACGGTGATGCCTTACATACAGCTTGCCATGGAAAGGAATAAGAAGGATTGAAGGAAGGCAGTAGGAAAGCAGAGATCCAACAGGGACAAGCATCTCCATACACTTATCTGAAATTCCCACCATTGAAGTATATGAGTAATTTTATCTTTATTTTCTGTTTATTTACTATTATTATTCGAAAACTCTATCACCATTTATTATCTGCCTGAGATTTACAAGATGACCATAGCTTGCTTCATACCAACAATCTCCTTGGGATCGACCCTTACTCACATAAGGTATTACTTGGACGACCCAGTGCACTTGCTGGTTAGTTGTGCGGAGTTGTGACTAAGTGTGATTCACGTTTGAGAGCATTACCAAGTTTTTGGCGCCATTGTTGATGATCACAATTTCGTGCACCAAGCATTATAAAATTATACCAAAATTCAATTCAGCATTCAAAATCCAGAATCTAAAATTATATCAAAATTAGAAGGATTATTAGAAGAATACATTACAGAATATAGAATTCCACAATATGTGATCACTAGTTTTCAACATTTATTCTTTATACTCTGTTACCACTATATTCCATTAACAGAAATATGGAGAAGATTATGAATTTTCATAAACAATGTAGTGAAGCAATGCATCATAGCACTATCAACTGATAATAAAAAAGGGTAAAGTATACTTTTTGTTCCTAAAGTTTTCGAAAAGTTTCAAAAACACCCTTAAGTTTTAATTCATTTCAATTTTATCCTTGATGTTTTAAATATGCTTCAATTATATCCTTTTTGTTAATTTTTTTATAGTCAACCAATAGTCAACTTTTTGTTTCCAATTTTAACCCCTAATCCTAACAGTGTTTGGCAGTTGGCACTCTGCCTAATCCATCCCGTCCCTTTCTTCCCAATCTCATTCCATTCCAACAGACCAACACTTCCACTTTTCTTCCCAACCATCGCTCATCCTCTCATCCATCTTTGTCACTGTAACCACTGGCGCCACCACCAACCACCACTACCAACCACCACCACCAATCTCCATCTTCATCTCTAACATCATTCATCCATCTCCCTCACCACTCACCCATCTCCATTTTCATGATCATAAAGTAGCAAAAGACAGGGTCTGAATACCGATCACTCACACGTTTCTCTTCTCCCAGTCCCACACACTCAAGTCTCACACAGCATCTACCATTCACGACGCCTCAAGCTCATGCTCCACCGTCCACGATTAACTACACCTGAAGCTCCGCCGCTCGCGATTCACCACGCCTAGAGCTCTGCCGTCCGCGTTTCACCGTGCCTCGAGGTCCGCTGTTATGTTCGCTATGGCTTCCCTCTCCAACAGCCTCAACTCTCCCTCTCCCTCTGCCCATGTCCATATCTTGAACATTAACTGGTTTCAGAAACAACCCAATGGAAACGACAAGGTTTAATTTCTTGTTTAGATCTAAAATTAGGGTTTAATTACCCAAATGGTTGTTATTAATTTGTCAATATCACTCTTTTATATTCAATTTTGGTGTTTTTAACTCATTGCTATTGCTGTAGCTTTGGCACTTCATTCTGCCATTGAGCCAAATGTGTGAATTGATAAAATGTGCACGGTGGTTGGTGAGACAATGAGGAGCAAGGGAGAATGAGAGTTGGCATGAGAGAAAAGAGAGTGAGAGACAGAGATAGAGATTGGTGGTGGTGGTTGGTGGTGGTTCCAGTAGTTGCAGCGAGAGAGATGGATGAGAGGATGATCGATGGTTGGAAAGAAAAGTGGAGGTATTGGTCTGTTGAAATGGAATAAGATTGGGAAGAAAGGGAGATGATGGATTAGGCAGTGTGCCAACTGCCAAACACTATTAGGATTAGGGGTTGAAATTGGAAACAAAAAGTTAACTATTGGTTGACTATCAAAAAATTAACAAAAAGGATATAATTGAAGCATAGTTAAAACATCAAGGATAAAATTAAAACAAATTAAAACTTAAGGGTATTTTTGAAACTTTTCGAAAATTTCAAGGACAAAAAGGATACTTTACCCTAAAAAAAAAATCAGCAACAAGCAAGTGAAGCAACTCCGAAATCAGAATAAATAAAGTTAACAAATAATCAATGACTTCGCAACAGAGGAAACAAATCAAAAACTAAAGTGAAAAAGGAAGGAAATAAGTGAAAATAAAGAAGACCACCAAGAAGATGTTGAAGGACGGTGAAGATTGAAGAACTCACGGCGACGGTGAAGAGTCCATGGTGGCACGGGTACATTCGCACTTCGCACAGAGAGAGGTGGCTCGGAGACAGAGGTGTTTTTGACGATGAGAAAGAGGCGGCCGACGATGGCGAGGATAGAGGCAGGCTTCACGACGAGCACAGAGATGGTGAGGAGGAGAAGAGTGGCGGCGGCTGAGACAGAGAGTCCGCCGCTGCCGTACTGTGACAAGGGCTCCGCTCATTCTTCTGCTGCTCTCCAAAGTTGCCGCCACCTTTGAAATTAGGGATTTTGTGCCATTTTGGTGAGTGAAACTGATGAGAGTGAGCGAGAAGGGAGAAGCAAAGGGAGAAGGGAGAGGGGATTGGGCATTTGGGGGGTCTTCATGCATTCTTTTTTTTTTTTTAACAAAACGGTCCCGTTTTTATGTTGAATGGAAGAACATGACCTTAAAAAAATTAGACAGTTCATCTGATTTTCCGATTAACTACCGGTTCGACCAATTTTTCACCAATTTTTTTCAAACTAATTTTTAATGTTAACCGGACCGGCCAACTGATTGGTTCTGGGTTAACCCAGTCGAATCGGCCAATCCAGTCCGATTTTTAGAACCTTGTAATACACATACACATACAAAGAAGAAAAAAAGTATACACAGTAATTTGATTAAAAAATTATTTAATTATTATTTTTTGTAGTATAAAAGCGATAAAAATATGAAACATTAAATTTAAAGGTGTCCTTTTTTTACATTCATTAATGAGTCTTAATAATCATTGGCCGAATAATGGTTGAGTTTTATTGATTGATGAGATAAAATTTTGTGTGGTATAGAATCTCACTAATGAAGTCTCGTTGCAAATATAATTTCTAGACCAACAATAATCTTTTCATACAAAAATTTGTTTGTCACAAGTACAAACCCCTAATAATCCTAATAACCGAAGTATTTAAACCTCGGATCGTCTTCTCAAAGGAATTGCAGGGTAGTGTTCTTGTTATTGGTTATGAGTTGTATATTTTAGAGTTTTGGATAAGAGACATGAAAAGTAAATAGTAATGGAAATCAAATGATATAACGGTCTTGGCAAGGTTTGGTGGTCGAGGATCTCTATCCTTATCACTAACCACAACATGATAATTGCAAGGATCAATCCCATTAAATCATCTTCTAACAAGTAAAGAAAGGTCAAATGAGTTATATCAATCCAAGTCCATAAGTTCTACCTATTCACTAATGGAATTAGTGAGAGCTAGAGTCAATGGCTACCAATCATCAATCACTTGGACATTAGTAACTCAAGAGTTCCTAAGTTACCATCTCAAGCCAAGAACATAAAATTCTACTCTAACATCCTTCCAAGAATTTTATCAAACACTTGGAAGGCACAAAAGAAAATCATAGTAAATTGACAACAAGAATGAAATATAACAACAACTAATTGCAAAGAAATTAACAACAACAATCAAGGAAAACATAATTAACATGAATTACCTCAAATTGCATTAAAAGAAAATAGAAGGAACAAGAGTAGATCAACACCAAAATATAGAAACAAAATAGAGGAAATTGCAACAAGAGAATAGAAGATCAAGATGTAGCAAGATAGAATTGAAAGGTAGAAGTAGATGAAAGCAAAGATAAAACCTAGATCTAAGAAATTCTAACCTAAATCTAATTATAATTCTAGAGAGAAGAGAGAGCTTCTCTCACTAGAAAACTAACTCTAAAACTAGATCTAAAGTGTGTTATGTTCTAAGGTGATGGAATGATATGCCTTCCCCTTCAATCCTTGGTCCTTTTAAGCATTTTGGCGCCAAAGTTGGTTCCAAACTGGGCCCCACAGCCTCTGTGAATTCGCTAGGCAAGATTTCACTTAAAAATCACGTGCCATCACCGACGCGTACGCGTCATGAACGCATGCGCGTCCATGGGACTTTTACAATCCACGCGTATGCAACTAGTGTGCGTGCGCGTCCATGGACATGTCCCAAATCTTTGGCTTTTCATGATTTCTCCACTTTGCATGCTTTCTCTTCACTCCTTTGATCCATTCCTAGCCCTTTTCAATATGAAATCTAGCAAACACATCAAGGCATCTAGTGGAATCAAAAGAAGATTAAAATTATCAAATCAAGGGTCTAAAAGCATGTTTTCGTATTTAGGTACAAATTGGGAGACAATCATGAAACTATGCTATTTTATTGAATAAATGTGAGAAAATATTAACAAAATGCTCTAAATTCAATACAAGATAAACCCTAAAAATGGGGTTTATCATTGATTACCTACTTTTATTGATATTTTAACAAATTCATCCAAATAGGAGCATATCAACATATGCTAAATTCCATTATGCAAAGGCATGATCTTGGAGAGGAGCATTCTAAGATATATATATCAAGCTCATAGCAAAAATTTCATAGTCATTTTGTTCATTCTCTGGAGTTTTGGTGTTATTGGAGTTATTAGCAGCATAAAAAAATTGATGATTGTGATCACATTTTGGTTTCACCAAACTTGGTGTTTGTAAGTTTTTTGAAATTGGATATAAATTCCATTACCCTCGCAGATTGAACATATAGTAAATACTGTTGTCTTCTTTCTTATTACTCTAGTCTTTTCCTTATCATAATGCATAATACTATGCATTATTCTTGCATGTGTATCTTTTTATCTCAAGTAGCTAGCTATATACGATTATTTGATTAAGTTTCTTCTAAATTATTATCTGAATTTTCTAATAATTTGGTTAGTGTGCAAAAAATGATACAAGATTAATTTATCCCTATGTATAAAGTTGTTAATTTCAACATCTTCCATATTTTTATATGAATTTAATTTTGATACACTATTAATATAAAACAGTTTTACACATTTATTCAATTACGTAACAACACATTATAAAAAAACTACTTTTTACTTTAATTACGTGTATAGCCATCTAAAAAAAGAATATACACTACAAAAAATACACTTAATACCATCAAATTTAGTGACTGACTTTACCATCGGATTCAAAATTCTATAACTACATCCAATAGTAAATAGGGATGCAAAAGTTTTTATTAATGCCAAATTTAGTGTCAAAAAATTCTGACAGTAACACGAATTAGTAAAATGTGCCGCTTAGGCAACAACCAACACTTTACCATTGGATTTATCCGCCGATAAATCCGTCAGTACAATTGTTCTAAATTCAAAATCAAAACTCTCCCCCCACTTCTGCAACTTCTCTCCCTCTCCTTTCTCTTTCTCTTTCACGGTTTCCATCGCCGGCCATCGTTCCTGTTTGGGCAGCAGTGTCCCTTTTTGCAGGAAATGAGTCCCTCTCCTGCATTGTCCTAGCTGAGCCATCAAAGGTCTAGACATTGCTGTCAAGGTCCGTCTCCATCGCCGCTGCTTCGTGGGTCGCCGTCGTCGTTGTCCACTGTCGTTCTTTCCTCCTCCAAATTAGTGTAAATTCTCCCTATTATTCAATTTGTTATTTTTTTTTGTTAAAAAAACCTAACACTACTCGTTAATGATAGAGGTGGGGAAGTTTGACACTGCCACCTCCACCGCAACTCAACGACCAGGTTTAGTTTTTTATTTTTTATTTTTTACATATTTTTATATTAATTTTATTAATTTTGTATTTGGTTTTTTATTTTAAAATTTAAGTCTGCTTGAAATTTTAATTTTTTTTTTGAAAATTTCTATTTTAAATTGTGTTTAGATTCTGTTTTTTTAATTTAATGCTTAGGGTATTTTGATTTTAAAATTGAAGTTTAAAATTTTAAATTTGTAATTTTTTGAAAATTTGTGTTTTTATTTAGAATCATTAAGATTAATTCAATCAATTTAGGTTGTCAGGGTTAACTTTGTTTTATAACTAAATTATTTTAGGTGAATTCAGTTTTGTATTTTAAATTAATATATTTTTATTAATTAGGTTTGTTAGGTTAGTTAAATTAAATGACTTTTTGAATTAGCTTCACTTAGGACTAGGTTATTTTCTTTGAAATCCATTGGAGTTCGCTTTTATTTTTGTAGTTTTCGCGGTTATATTTCGTGAGTTATTCGTGTAATGCTCAAGTTGGTTCTTGATGAGCGGATAATTTGTACGCTTTTTGGCATTGTTTTTAGTATGTTTTTAGTATGATCTAGTTAGTTTTTAGTATATTTTTATTAGTTTTTAGTTAAAATTCACTTTTCTGGACTTTACTATGAGTTTGCATATTTTTCTGTGATTTTAGGTATTTTCTGGCTGAAATTGAGGGACCTGAGCAAAAATCTGATTCAGAGACTGAAAAGGACTGCAAATGCTGTTGGATTCTGACCTCCCTGCACTCGAAGCGGAGTTTCTGGAGCTACAGAAACCCAATTGGCGCGCTCTCAACGGCGTTGGAAAGTAGACATCCTGGGCTTTCCAGCAATATATGATAGTCCATACTTTGCCCAAGATTTGATGGCCCAAACTGGCGTTCAAAGTCACCCTCAGAAATCCCAGCGTTAAACGCTGGAACTGGCACCAAAATGGGAGTTAAACGCCTAAACTGGCATAAAAGCTGGCGTTTAACTCCAAGAGAGGTCTCTGCACGAAAATGCTTCATTGCTCAGCCCAAGCACACACCAAGTGGGCCCGGAAGTGGATTTTTATGTC
>NC_029775.3:28670937-28671200 GCF_000817695.3 Arachis duranensis
TAGAACTGATGGCGGCATTCAAGAGAATCCGGAAGGTCTAACCTTGTCTGTGGTATTCTGAGTAGGATTCAATGATTGAATGACTGTGACGTGCTTCAAACTCCTAGCAGGCGGGGCGTTAGTGACAGACGCAAAAGAATCGCTGGATTCTATTCCGGCCTGACCGAGAACCGACAGATGACTAGCCATGCTGTGACAGAGCATAGGAACATTTTCACTGAGAGGATGGGAGGTAGCCACTGACAACGGTGAAACCCTTGCAT
>NC_029775.3:28671448-28671663 GCF_000817695.3 Arachis duranensis
CAACAATATCTGTGGGATCGACCCTTACTCGCGTAAGGTTTATTACTTGGATGACCCAGTACACTTGCTGGTTAGTTGTGCGAAGTTGTGTTTATGCCATGGTATTGAACACCAAGTTTTTGGATTCATTACCTGGGATTATTTGAGTTGTGAAAAGTATTGATCACAATTTCGTGCACCAAGTTTTTGGCGCCGTTGCCGGGGATTGTTGAGTT
>NC_029775.3:28672355-28673257 GCF_000817695.3 Arachis duranensis
AAAAAGCTGGGCGTTCAAAACGCCCAGTGAAGAAGGAAAACTGGCGTTTAAACGCCAGCCAGGGTACCTGGCTGGGCGTTTAATGCCCAAAGGGTAGCATTTTGGGCGTTAAACGCCAGAATGGATACCATTCTGGGCGTTTAACGCCAGGATGGCACAAGAGGGAAGATTTTGTTTTTAGTTCAAATTTTTTTCAAGTTTTCAAAATTTTTCAAAATCAAATCTTTTTCAAATCATATCTTTTCAATCATATGTTTTCAAAATCAATTTCTTTCCTTTTTCAAAGATACTTGCTATCAATTAATGATTTCATTCAACATTTCAAGTATGCTGCCTTTTCTGTTGAGAAAGGTTTATTGTTTGAATCATATCTTTTCTTGATAGCCAAGTCATTAATTTTCAAAATCAAATCTTTCTAAATGTTTTTCAAATCATATCTTCTCAATCACATCTTTTTTTAAAACCAAGCATATCTTCTTAACCACATCTTTTTCAAAATAGTTTTCAATCAAACCTTTTTAATTTCTAATTTCAAAATCTTTTTCAAAAATCACTTGATCTCTTTCCCACTCTTGGTTTTTGAAAATTAATTAGTGTTTTTTCAAAATGTTTTCAAAATCTTTTACTTAATTTTCGAAAATTACTTCCCTCATTCTAACATCCTTCTATTTATGGACTAACACTATCCCTTAATGCAAAATTCGAACTCCATCTTCTTTGATAAGTTCGAATTTTCTACTTCTACCTTCTATTTTTCTTTTCCTCTGACACCTCAAGGAATCTCTATACTGTGACATAGAGGATTCCACATATTTCCTTGTTTTCTTCTCTTTCATATGAGCAGAAGCAAAGATAAAAGCATTCTTGTTGAGGCTGATCCTGAACCTGAAAGGACCTTGAAG
>NC_029775.3:28673793-28674233 GCF_000817695.3 Arachis duranensis
AATGGAGCATCATAGGTATTTTCTATGATGGTCTCTCTGAACTATCCGAGATGTCTTTGGATAGCTCTGCAGGAGGATCTCTTCATCTGAAGAAGACGCCTACTGAAGCTCAAGAACTGATTGAAATGGTTGCAAATAACCAATTCATGTACACTTCTGAAAGAAATCCTGTGAACAATGGGACATGTCAGAAGAAAGGAATTCTTGAGATTGACACTCTGAATGCCATATTGGCTCAGAATAAAATATTGACTCAACAAGTCAATATGATTTCTCAAAGTCTGTCTGGAATGCAAAATGCACCAAGCAGTACTAAGGAGGCTTCATCTGAGGAAGAAGCTTATGATCCTGAGAACCCGTCAATGGAAGAGGTGAATTACATGGGAGAACCCTATGGAAACACCTATAATCCTTCATGGAGAAATCATCCAAATTTTTCA
>NC_029775.3:28678900-28679601 GCF_000817695.3 Arachis duranensis
AGCTTGCCATGGAAAGGAGTAAGAAGGATTGGATGAAGACAGTAGGAAAGCAGAGAGACGGAAGGGAAGGCATCTTCATGCGCTTATCTGAAGTTCCTACCAATGAATTACATAAGTACCTCTATCTTTATCTTTATGTTTTTATGCGTTCATCACCATATCCATTTGAGTTTGCCTGACTAAGATTTACAAGACGACCATAGCTTGCTTCATACCAACAATCTCTGTGGGATCGACCCTTACTCGCGTAAGGTTTATTACTTGGACGACCCAGTACACTTGCTGGTTAGTTGTGCGAAGTTGTGTTTATGCCATGGTATTGAACACCAAGTTTTTGGATTCATTACCGGGGATTATTTGAGTTGTGAAAAGTATTGATCACAATTTCTTGCATCAGTTCTCCATATCTTAATATAATGAATTTTTTAAATTTTATGCCAGACTTATTTTCTCCAGGATAGAGTTTTAGGACATAAGTGAGAGAAGGTTATATACACTAGAAGAAAAATGTTGAATATCGTCAGATTTACCGTTGGCTTTAGCATCACAGAGTAGCGGCGGATTTACCATCAGATTTATCATCGGTAACAGCGTCGAATTTGTAAGGTTATATAATTACCGTCAGATTTAAGTTTCTGACAGTAACTTCGGTGGTAATATTTGGAGGAAAACAAAAATATATTGGTGCATCTTTTAGCACG
>NC_029775.3:28679618-28690263 GCF_000817695.3 Arachis duranensis
TTTCTCTAACTTTTTCCACTCTCCATTATCACCGCCAATACCACTACCATCACAGCCCCCTCTCTGTTGTCGTCAACCCACGGTCGCCCCTACATCCTTGCGCCGCTGCTGCCCTACTTTGCCGCGAGTCCAACCTTCAGTGCAGCAGAATAAGGAAGCCCCTATCTCAGTCATTCGATGAGTTCCCCAGCCTACGACGGCCACCCTTCCACCACCTCTAGCTCCAGCAACATTATAGTGTCACTACATCTTCACCTCTTCTCTGTTCTCTCCTTGTTCTATATTCCAGGTTTCTCTAACCTTTATTTTTTTTTCTTCTTCAAATTCTATTTTGGTTAGGTTGTTTCATCAGTTTAATTTTAGTTAGTTAGTTAATTTAGTTAGAGCTAATTTTCTTATTTTAGTGGATTTTAGATGGTTAAGATAGGTTAGTTTTAGGATTATTAGTTTGTGTTATATTGCTGAAAGTGTTGAAAACTAACTGAATTGATGTATAATGCTGTTGATTTTGTGTTGAACATGCTAAATTCGTGTCAATTAATGTTAAAAGACTATTTGTTTTGTTGAATAATTGTTGAAATTTGGTTGAATAACATTGACCTGAATTTGAATTGTCAACTGTTACTTAGTTGCATTGATTTTGCATCTTTGATCTATGTGCACGCCAAATGTTCGTTTATATGCCTCTATGTCTATTATCCATTTTAAATCACGTGTTGTAGCTACCATGTGATTTAGGATATTTGATTTTTGATTGGCATAGTTAATTAAATCTTTGTGATAAATGATTGTAATGTGTTGGAAATTATTTGCTACTTGAGTTTTATGTATGTATGTTGTGTGTAAATACCAAGTTGGATTCTTTGAAAAAAATGGAATTTCAATCACAACACAACACACTCTAAAACTTCTCTTTTGCACAATCCATCACAATTGCATCAATTCCTATTGCCTAAGTGTTTTTTAGCACTTTTGAAGTATTTGATTGCTTTAACTTCTAAATCCTATTGCCTAAGTGTATGCTACCTTCACAGCATTGCTTTCTTGATTTGTTGCCTTGCTTGATTGAAGTATTTTCCACACTTAGTATCTGATTAGATCCAATAATGCACATTATAATTGAAATAGTTGTGTTTAAAGATTCTTGTTGTTTAGATTATCCAATGTTGAATTTAATGTTGTGATATTAGTTATAAGAATTACATTGGTATTATTATAATGTATTGTTGATTTATTGTTTTGAATTATTATTAATTGGTATGCTATTTGTAGACATGATGACAGGTGAAGGTTCAGTGTGGGTCAGGCAACTGGTCGTGGATGTGGTCGTGGTAGAGGGAGGGTTTCTTCTGGGACCCCTGGGAATTATGGATCCTCTCCTTCTACTCTGACTACCGCAATGACGTCATAAAGTGTGGGTTTAGCAGACCAACCGTTCATCATGGTCCGTAGCCACAACTATATTCTTTCATCTATGATGATGCCGCCACCTTAAACTGCTCCGCAGTCCTCTGCCATGGCGACGCCGCCTGCAGCGACGAAAGCCGTGGCCCTGGAGTCATATCACGGAAGTGTGGTAGCTGATGCCTCTCTACCACCTCCCATCACACGGTTGATGATTTGGTCTGCTAGCGGAATAAGATAAGTATCATTTTAAGTCTTATATATTTTCTGATTACTGAATTGCTGAAAGTGTCTAATTATTGATTCTAGTTTAGTGGATTTAGTAGATTTATGGATGTTAATTCTTGATTATTTCCTGTTGTTTATTGATTGTTGACATTTGGTGTTGTACAAGTTAATTGTTTATTAAAAGAGTTTGTGACGCATTCTAGTTATAGACTATATATTATGGTTATTTGCTTCTAAGTTTTAATTTTTATTGCCATATTAGTTTGTTTGTGGATTGCTAATAGGTTTGAGCCAAATAACAACGCATGCAAGAGATGACCAACATCATCAAGCTGACGTACAACCATTCCTGACCTAGCTACAAGAAGATCTCTGCTAACTAGAGAGTGATGGCTTTAGAAATGGACAGTAATTGATTTTTTTAGATTCAAACCTTTTTAGCTAGTTTATTTTTTCTATTTTGATTAACTAATTTTAAAGTTTCCTTGTGCAGCTACATTTTATATGGGTCGTTTAGCACGATGCTCTCATTAGAAAAATATACGATCATCGAATGGGTCGGTGGCTCCAGCAGATACTATAGGATGTTCAGGAAGGGTGGGACCACCAGATGACCTGGCTCTGATCGAAAATAAAGAAGGCTATGTTAGTTCACTGGTAGACCGATAAGGTGTTCAAGCATCAGCATCTCACATAGGAAATCGGTCAGGTCGTCCTAATAGACCGACATGAAGAATAAGACCAGGCTGGTATGTAGTGTCTTTAATTTTGTTATAACTTTGTTGTATTCTTTTACATATCATTACTAGGCATTCTAATCATATTGTTTCAATGTAATATGTGTAGTCGAAGTCGTAGGATTGCGAGGCAACATTAGCGGAGACGTTCAAGTACACCCACATGCTGAAGGAGAACAAAGCGAGATTTTCTAATCAGCGGTCTCAGGATCATTACGTTAGTAAACATACATCTAATCTTCTGATATGAAATTAGAGATTAACTATATAGCTGTCGTACTAATAACAAAAACATTTGTTACATAGGTGACATACACGCAGAGACTAGAGGCCGTGACTCAGCAATCTCAGCAAAATGGGAAGGTCACTGCCGATGGCTCTACTGCTTCATTCGTCGATCCTGATGCAGTTTGGTGCGAGACCACCTCATTCGTGTACAAGAACTGCGTATACGGGTTGGGATCATTCTTTGCCAGCAGCTTTCGCACCTCTACGTTGAGGCCATCATCTGCCTCTGCCACTAGTCGAGCTGTCAATCCCGAGGAAGGCATGGATTTGAGGCTGCAGGTGCAGTAGCTCACCCACAGCCTTTACCAACAGGCTCAAAAGTTGAACAATTATCGCGAGAGATATAAGGAGATCCTTACATGTGTGACTAACACGAATGACCTCAGGCTAGAGCGGGGGGAGCAGCGGATGGAGGCTCAGATGTGTGCCACTGGCATCATCAATGCTGGTCGCAGTAGTTCTGCTAGTGGCACACAGACATCACCACCTTCTACACTGCCTCATCAAGGCTACGGGAACGACAATGACGACGACGAAGAGAAGGACTGCCTGGATCTTTAGTGATTAGTGTTTCGTTTTATTGTTTTATTATATTTTTTATTTACTTGACTTTTAATTTATTTGAACATTTGATAATTTATTTTAAATAATAAGTTTCTGTTATTTATAAATTGACCATTAATTGTGTGAAAAATAAATTTAAATAAAAAAATTAAAATTGAAGATTTATTTCACACATTTTTTAAAAAAATTGACGTTTCCACCGGATTCACCGAAGAAATAATCCGACAGTAATAATGCGGTAAACAACATATTGTGGTGCCAACATTACCGTCAAAAAAATCTGCTGATAACCAAATAGTTCTTCGAGCAGGTAATTCGTCGTAGAATCTGACAGTAATTACTGTCGGACGAAAAAATTTTGACAGTAAACATTTACCGGTGAGGTTTACACTGTTTGATTCTCTCTTATGGTAACTTACTTACCGTCAAATTTTGTTCATTTTTCTAACAGAAAATCTGACTGCTCTCAGCATTTTTCTTGTAATGCTAATGTCGCCTTCTCAAAATCCTTGTTTGTTGCAAAATTATAGAATAATAAGGAGATGCGCACTAGAACAACTAGGATTTGATGTTTGTTTGAACGTGTGTTTGTTTTAAGTTATGCTTGCAACTATTTCTTCTGTGAAAATTGATAAATTTTTTTCAGGGGAGGTCTTTGAATTAAAGAAAAATTCTGTTGAATTTTCGTTAAAATTATTTAAAGACATGTTTGATTTGTGAAAAAAAATTATATTTGGCAGATATTTCTAATTATAAAAAAAATCTTTTAAAATTTCTAAAAACTTTAATAAGTTGTGTTGTTGATTAAATTCTAGATATTGGTACTAACAAAATACACTATAGTCCAAAACATTTCTTTAAGCCCCTTTAGTCTTTTGCTCTTTACTTATTATTGTTACTGTGATTGGTTTATACTATAACAAACTCTGCTTTAAATATAATTGAATAATAAAATTAAAAAAAAAAGATTTAATACATAACTATAAAGCAAAAAAATTGTTGAGTAATATATCTTAAAAAGTTAATTTTAATTCATTTTATTTCTAAATTCTTAAAATTTCTAAAATCATGTTGTTGTAAATTCTGAATAATTAGTAAATAATTAATTAATAAATTAATTATTATTTTAAAAATTAAAAAATTAAATATTATAGTTTCATGAAGTAAAAATAATTAAAATATGAATTTTAACATTAATTTTAAAGATTTTGACCCAAAATTGGGCCAACGGACTAAATCGAGTGAACTGGGCAAGAGGGCCAAGCCAATTCACATAACCCATATACATAGCATGCAAACAGGCTCCTCTTCTCCCAAAAATTCATGAAACACGTTGAACTTATGGAAGAGGTGGGAAGCGAACCTAAACCCATGTCTAATTTCAAATCCATGTAACTTTCAATTCGGAGCTCTGATTAACGAGCCGTCAGTGGCCACGCATTCATCTCGAAATTCTCTACAAAATCCACATATCAATTTGGTAACTGAATTACATTTTCTCACTCAATTCTCCCCTTTTCAGTTTGTGATTTTGGTAATTGAGAGATTTTGTGATTTTGATGGTTTAGGGGTATTATAGCGGTGGATAATCACCGGATTTTGGCCATTTGAATCGTGGATAATAGTAAAAAAAATTCCAACCCTTGTGAATAGGTGATTTAGTGAGATCAGTATTGACTATTGTGATATTGTTTGAATTAGATCCTATATCTTGTTGAATTTGAGTTAAATTGGTGGATATTGGAAGTTTAGAATTAAATCTTGGGAGCTGAAAATTCAATTGGTGAGGAGTTGGAGCTTTAGAGCTTGAAAAACGGTGGATAATTGAGGTATTCCGAGCATTAGGGAGAAATTTGCCAATGTATAGTTTTGGTTTCTCGTAACTAAAAATTAATATCCTGTGAAAACTTAGACTAGTTGACCGTAGGTTAGGTTGAACCAAGATGACTTGTTAAATTTTAGTGAATCAGTAAAACTGTGGAGTTGAATATGCGAATGTGTTGCTGAATTATTGAGTAATGATGAGGTTTGAGTTTGATTGTAAATGATGATGATGTTATATTGACGATTTATGAGTATTGTTGCTTTAATTATGATTGTGTGGGTTAGAGTTGATGAAATTGAGTGTTGAAGTATTGTGGAATGAAGGAAATGGTTATGAAATTGTTTTGAGTGTATTTAATGTTATTTTGGATTGTGAAACTTGGTTTCAAAATGAGAATTTGAAAAATAAAGATTTTGAACTCTTTTAGTAAAAGTAGATTTTTAATGAACTTTGGCAGTCCATAACCTGAGCCTCAGATATTGAATTTGAGTAAATTTTGATTCAAATTAAAGATAATTTTAATAGCTTTAAGATGGTATAAACATTGTGAAAAATATAATTTCATAGAGGAAGTTATAGACGTAAGAAGTTATTGTAAAAATCAAATTTTCGAAGTTTGAGGAAAAATTAGAAACTCTATTTAAGGTCTATTCGTTAGATTTTGGGTTACGAAATAAGGGTTAGTGAGTGGGAGAAGATAAAATTTTTGTCAAAGGAGTTGAGGAAGGAGATACTTGATTTGATGAGAAAGATGAGAGTAATGAAAATTTATAATTTAAAGAGATATATGTGACCAGGTAGTAGGCAGTGGCATTGTCCACTTGCTCCAGGTATGAGATGAGAAAGGAAAATTATAAAAAACTGAGTTAATTATAGAATTTTGAATGAACATGATAAATGAGAATGATTAATGATGAAATGATTATGAATTATACTTAATGTTTGACTTGAGATTGAATGAATTCTTGAATGAGATACCTGGGTAGTAACAAGGATGTTGGTTCGTCTCACTTGCTCCAGATCAGTGTTTGTAATGCCTAGGCAGTAGCAAGGATTGTGGTTCGTCTTGCTTGCTTCAGGTTGAGCTTTTAAACACCCGCCTAGGTAGTAGTCGCAGTAGTGGTTATTCCACCGGCTCTGTGTTAAGCGGGAAGTAGCAAGGGGGTTATAGCTCAAACTCACTTGCTCTGCAATGGGTGTTTCAGTCCATGGTTGGCTACCAGGACGTGTTGGGTTGGCTATATAGGGGTGGCAGTGGGGCGGGTAGGGGCGGGTTTTTGTCCTACCCGACCCTATCCCCCCATCCTGTTACTCATATACTACCCGTCCCGTCACTACCCGCGAGTAGTAAACTGTAGTACCCTAACCCGCTCCTGCGAGTACCCGCTCCGCCCCTATCCGTCCATGTAAAAATTAAATAACATTTTAATTTTTAAATATTCCAATATAAATTAAGACAAAAACTTAAAATTCATTCATAAATTAAAATACAAACATAAGATTCACACAATATCAATAACTTGAAATTAAAAAATAGCTAATGTTTGATCACTATAAATTTAATACCATAACAAAAAAATTACAACATTAATATAAAAGAGTATTCAGTCTTTATATTTTATCGTTTTCCACCGTTCTTGTCCTCGAAAGACAATGACAGCCAAGGCATACTTTCCAATCCTTTCTTAAAGGATTCTTCTTACTCATCAAGAGGTATCATTACAATCTCAAAGCTCTCCTCATCTGACCTTAACTTGTCATAAAACTCCACCAGAACGAAAGTAAAGTCAGTGCATCTTTCATATGAACTCGACGAGAAATAAAGCCCAACCATCTTGCTCTTGAAATCTTTTGTACCAACACCAACACCGACATGTGACACATCAGAACTCATTTTTTGAGTGTATTCATTAACCAACTCATTACACAACTGATGAATTCTATCAATTTGCTTGGAGCATTCTGTTGGATCTGGATACATTTTTTCAAATTGAAACTCAACTCCAACTATCTTGTACCTAGGGTCTAAAACAGCAGCAACACCCATAATGCCATGAATTTCATCCCAATACTTTTCAAATTTCTTCTTCATGTTAGATGCCATATTAGCAATTAACGGATTAGTAGAAATTTCCCATTCATCCAATGACACTTTTATTTTACAAACCAAAGTAAAATAAAGATTAGCAGTCAGAAATTTAGACCCAGAAAATAGTTGAGTAACATCATAAAATAATTTCAATCTGTCACATATTTCCTTTGCAAGTTCCCATTCCTCATGACTTGGCACAGTTTTATATTGGGGTTCCTTCTGCCTTAACCTAGGAAAGACAGCTTTATGCAACAAAGCTATTTCTAACATCAAATAAGTTGAGTTCCATCTAGTTGGGCAATCAAGAACTAATTTCCTAGTAAATGAGATCGCTGTTTTAGCACACCAACTCACAAAAGTTTCGATCCTTTTCTGTGTTGCAGTCCAATATAATACACTACTACGAATCTTTTCTATACTTTCCTTAACAATACTTAAGCCATCCTTCAAAATCAAATTCAATATATGAGCACAGCAACGCATATGTAACAATTTACCCCCCAACATCAACAATGAAGAATCCAAACGCCCCAACAGTCCATCTATCATAGCATCATTAGTAGAACAGTTATCCAATGTAACAGTGGACACTTTTCTATCAATGTTCCATTCTAACAATATTTTCATCAACGTTTCAGTGAGAACTTCACTTGTATGGGGACAAGGAACATAACAAAAGCTGAAAAGATTAACAAACATGCATGCATTTTTTGATTAACCTAGCTCAACATATGAAAACAACTTAATTTTATAAAAGTTTATAAAATGTTTAAAGTACCTTAATAGGCGCATATGCAACTTCCACGAAGTATCAATATAGTGAGCTGTGACAACCATGTATCCTTTTTCTTGGTTGGAAGTCCACATATCACTAGTTATTGCAACTCTACTATCATTTTCATCTAGTTGAAGGGTTAACTTCTGCTTCTCGTCCCCATACATGTTCAAGATGTCTTTTCTGATAGTGTTTCAACTAGGCATTTTAAAAGTTGGTTGCATTAAAGCAAAAGCTCGCCTCAATCCATGGTGGTCCACACAACTCATAGGATACTCATGCAAAATAATCATTTTAGCAACACATTTTCTTGTAAATGAAGGATCAAACACAAAACCATCTTCATTCACTTTTTGCTTTTGTGATTGTTTTGACAATGATTCAACAATTGATGATTGCCTAGAGTTTGCCACCTTTATTCTCTTGCAATATCGATCCACATGGTTCCGCAATGACTTGGTACCATTCCTCGAATTTGCACTAAGCACAGTCTTGCAAAACTTACACTTCGCCTTCCATTCACCTTCAACTTTCAAACGATCAAAATACTCCCAGTAAGCACTCTTAACATGAGTCTTATTGTCACCTTCATTAGGAGTTGATCCTTCTGGAGTTGAGACATTATCCGTTGCTTGTGGAGTTTCTGAAGTTGGATTAGCATTACTTTGAACTTCAACTTCATTATCATTTGGAGCAACACTATTGCTTTGTGTGTCTTCTCTAGCATTACTAGCCATGAAGTAATTTGAAAATACCTATATCAATAAAATTAAAATACATGAGGGTATAAAATTAATATAAATCATATCATAAATGCATAATTATAAAATTAGAATAAACCAAATCAAAATGCACAATTAAAGTAGTCGAGCCAAATGTATGCATTCACTTCCTTTAAAATCCTATAATAAGTACATTACAAATTCAATATTACAAATAGTAAATTATGGGAATCATTTTAATACTAAATTCATGTATTAGTGTTGGCATGAGAATCATTTTATAAATTGTCTAAATACGAGTGTTAAGAGATGAGACTCACTCTTTTATAAAAATTGAAACATGCTAATTTTGAAGGCACTATAGAACATACCCAAAAATTTTATAAGGTCATGCAGATACACCATTCAGGTTAAGGTAATAAGGTCATAAAATAATTTAGAAGCATCATATAAAAGTTCATGATAAAGAAGAACCAAGATAAAAACTACAAACTTTAGCACCAAAAAGGAAAAGGGTCATCATTAGAAATGTTAATACTTACTCCAAGAATGCAGTACCAATCAATGAAAGGTGGCTTATTAGTTTAGTTAGGGACAAGTCTATGAACACATACAACAGAACGTGTGGAAATTGAGAAAATTTCCAATACCAGTTGACTTTTCTAATCTGATTCTTGTCCCATTTGAGAATAATAATAATTGAGAGTAGTGATTAGTGAGGAAAGGGTGAAAGTTCCTTCACAAGTGGTAGTGATTAGTGAACATGGTGCTTTGTAATTTTAATTAGTTTTTGAATGCAGAGGCTAAATAGTATTAGTAATAGTAATAACAATAATAATACTATAAAGAAGTGGAGCAGTTTAGAATAATAAGCAAGCATTGCAGAGTGGTTTTCTTCTTTTATTTTTACTTTATTTAATCTGTTGACTTTTGAATTTTGAAATTTTAAACTGAAATTAAGTTTGTTTTGGTTGCAACTAATAAAGAAAGCCCTGCAGTTAAAAGATTGCAAGCAAATGAGCAACTAATATATAAAAATTCAAGCATTTTTATAGTATTTCAAGATGTATTTCAATATTAACATTTCACTTAAGGAAAGCCCTGCAGCTAAAAGATTGCAATCAAGTGAGCAACTGATATATAAAAGTTCAAGCATTTTTATAGTATTTCAAGATGTATTTCAATATTAACATTTCACTTAAGTTAGACCATAATCATATAAAAGTTCATGATATTAACATTTCATAGAAACAGTGAAATCTCCTCTTTTTTCTCCCCTTGTTTTTTATGGTTATAGTAGCATTGCTTTCCAAAAATTAAAATTCAACAACTAAAGACTTATCCCACTTGACGAAATCAGCTACAGAATCCAAGAAACAATATCATAAATCAAGTAATTTTCACTTGAGTGAACAATTCTATTACGAAGCAGGAAACTATAATTTTTTTTCACACCATTATCTGAAATCTGAGTACCAACCTTGCGTATGAAGCCTCGGTTTGGAAAACAAGGAGGAGGGCCAGGGCGGGTGCTGTGAGCTGGTAAGGCAGAGAAGAAGCCCTAAGAACCGGTAAATACTCCGGGAGCAGGAAGTGTGCGGAGACGGCGGAGTTGTAGGCGGCGATAGCGGCGGCGAAGGTTCTGAATGCAAGGACTGGAGGGAGCAAAGAGAAGACGAAACGGGAGGAGAGGGTCGACCGGAGGTGGCGGAGGTGGCAGAGGGAGGAGCGGTGCTGAGACGAATTAGATGATTCGACGAGTTGCGACTTGCGAAGATGGCAGAGACGACTAGACGAGCTGAGCGGAGGAGGAGCGACTTGAACGAGTCGCCGAACTGGAGAAGATTCGACGGCAAGCACTGGGTTGAACTGAACCAAGGCGGCGAGGCTTTGGTTTTGGAGAGGAGAAGAGCTGAGGAGGAAGGGGTTGCTAACCCTAAATCCCTAATCGAGTTACAAACTGAGTGGCTGTGAGAACTGAAGGCTGAAGCTAATCCCTAAAAAATTATA
>NC_029775.3:28692049-28692461 GCF_000817695.3 Arachis duranensis
CATGTCTAATTTCTTTAGACTAAAGCTTTAGACTAACATTGCATGATTCCTGGAATTCTCATTAAGAATTTCGATATCTTTATTTTCTTTTCCACTTAATTTTTGAAAAAGCACAAAAAAATTACAAAAGCATAAAATCCAAAAATTCCTTGTTTGTGTCTAGAGTCTCATTTTAAGTTTGGTGCCAATTGCATGTTTCTATTCTTCTTGCATTTTTCAAACTCATGCATGTGTCTTAAGTGATCTTCAAGATGTTCTTGATGATTTCATTACTCTGATCTTTAATTTCTCTTGACTTGAGTGTTTCATGTGTCTCATATGCATTCTCATTAGTGTCAGTAGTATACAAACTGCTAAGTTTGGTGTCTTGCATGCATTGTTATTTGATTTTAGTTGCATTTTGATTATTCCT
>NC_029775.3:28692610-28693868 GCF_000817695.3 Arachis duranensis
AAACTGGGCGTTCAAAATGCCCAGTGAAGAAGACAGACTGGCGTTTAAACGCCAGCCAGGGTGCCTGGCTGGGCGTTTAACGCCCAAAAGGGTAGTGGTTTGGACGTTAAATGCCAGAATGTGCACCATTCTGGGCGTTTAACGCCAGGATGGCACAAGAGGAAAGATTTTGTTTTTAATGCAAATTTTTTTCAAGTTTTCAAAATCTTTTCAATCAAATCTTTTTCAAAATCAATTTCTTTCCATTTTCAAAATTACTTGCTATCAATTAATGATTTGATTAAACAATTCAAGTATGTTGCCTTTTCTGTTGAGAAAGGTTTAATGTTTGAATCATATCTTTTCTTGTTAGCCAAGTTATTAATTTTTAAAATCAAATCTTTTTAAAATGTTTTTCAAATCATATCTTCTCAATCACATCCTTTTAAAACCATAACTTTTCAATCATATCTTCCTAATCACATCTTTTTCAAAATAGTTTTCAATCAAATCTTTTTGATTTCTAATTTTAAAATATTTTTCAAAAATCACTTGATTTCTTTTCCACTCTTGGTTTTCGAAAATCAATTAGTGTTTTTCAAAATTTTTTCAAAATCTTTTTAATATTTTTGAAAATTTCTTCCCCTCTCCTCACATCCTTCTATTTATGGACTAACAATATTCCTCAATGAACAATTTGAACTCCATCTCTCTTGATAAGTTCGAATTCTTCTACTTCTGCCTTCTATTTTTCTTTTCCTCTGACACCTCAAGGAATCTCTATACAGTGACATAGATGATTCCACATTTTCTTGTCCTCTTCTCTTTCTTATGAGAAGGAGCAAAGACAAAAGAATTCTTGTTGAGGCTGACCCTGAACCTGAAAGGACCTTGAAGCGAAAGCTAAGAGAAGCTAAGGCACAACTCTCTGTAGAGGACCTAACAGAAATCTTCAAAGAAGAAGAAAACATGGCAGCCGAAAACAACAACAATGCCAACAATGCAAGGAAGGTGCTGGGTGACTTTACTACACCTACTCCCGACTTCTATGGGAGAAGCATCTCTATCCCTGCCATTGGAGCAAACAACTTTGAGCTTAAGCCTCAATTAGTTTCTCTAATGCAACAGAATTGCAAGTTCCATGGACTTCCATTGGAAGATCCTCATCAGTTTTTAGCTGAATTCTTGCAAATCTGTGACACTGTCAAGACTAATGGGGTTGACCCTGAGGTCTACAGACTCATGCTATTCCCTTTTGCTGTAAGAGACAGAGCTAGAA
>NC_029775.3:28695544-28696102 GCF_000817695.3 Arachis duranensis
CTCAAAGATATCCCTCTGTCACCATGGAGAGGAAACATGAAGAGCTTCTCTCAAAACAGAGCCAAATAGAGCCCCCACAGTCAAACTCTAAGTTTGGTGTTGGGAGGCCACAACCAAACAGAGCCCCCACAGTCAAACTCTAAGTTTGGTGTTGGGAGGCCACAACCAACTTCTAAGTTTGGTGTTGAACCCCCACATTCAAACTCTAAGTTTGGTGTTGGGAGATTCCAACATTGCTCTGAGCATCTGTGAGGCTCCATGAGAGCCCTCTGTCAAGCTACTGACATTAAAGAAGCGCTTGTCGGGAGGCAACCCAATGTTATATCTTATTATATTTTCCTTTGTTATTTTATGTTTTCTGTAGGTTGATGATCATGAGAAGTCACAAAATCAATTGAAAAAGCAAAAACAGAATGAAAAACAGAAAGAAAAATAGCACACCCTGGAGGAGAACTTGCTGGCGTTTAAACGCCAGTAAGGCTAGCAGATGGGCGTTTAACGCCCAGTCTGGCGCCATTCTGGGCGTTTAACGCCAGAAAGGGGCACCAGACTGGCGTT
>NC_029775.3:28697385-28698062 GCF_000817695.3 Arachis duranensis
GGTCCAAAACACTAGACATGGCCAACGGCCAGCCAAGCCTTAGCAGATCATTGCTCCAACAGCAAGATTGATAGAAATCAACAAGCTTTTGTGATGATAAGTTGAAACCTCGGTCCAATGGAATTAGACATGGCTTCACAGCCAGCCAGACTTTCAACAGATCATCATGAAACTCTAGAATTCATTCTTAAGAATTCTGAAAAAAAATACCTAATCTAAGCAACAAGATGAACCGTCAGTTGTCCAAACTTAACATCCCCGGCAACGGCGCCAAAAACTTGGTGGACGACATTGTGATCACTACAACTTCGCACAACTAACCAGCAAGTGTACTGGGTCGTCCAAGTAATAAACCTTACGCGAGTAAGGGTCGATCCCACAGAGATTGTTGGTATGAAGCAAGCTATGGTCACCTTGTAAATCTTTGTCAGGCAAACTCAAATGGGTATAGGTGATATACGAATGAAACATGAAGATAAAGATAGAGATACTTATGCAATTCATTGGTGGGAATTTCAGATAAGTGTATGAAGATGCTTGGTCCCTTCCGTCTCTCTGCTTTCCTACTGTCTTCATCCAATTCTTCTTACTCCTTTCCATGGCAAGCTGTATGCAAGGGTTTCACCATTGTCAGTGGCTACCTCCCATCCTCTCAGTGGAAATGTTCAACGCACCCT
>NC_029775.3:28698070-28699012 GCF_000817695.3 Arachis duranensis
TTAGACCTTCCGGATTCTCTTGAATGCCGCCATCAGTTCTAGCTTATACCACGAAGATTCCGGTTAAAGAATCCAAGAGATAAACATTAGAGCCTTGTTTGCTTGTAGAACAGAAGTGGTTGTCAGTCACTTGTTCATAAGTGAGAATGATGATGAGTGTCACATAATCATCACATTCATCATGTTCTTGGGTACGAATGAATATCTTGGAACAAGAACAAGCGGAATTGAATAGAAGAACAATAGTAATTGCATTAATACTCGATGTACAGCAGAGCTCCACACCTTAATCTATAGTGTGTAGAAACTCCACCGTTGAAAATACACAAGAACAAGGTCTAGGCATGGCCGTGAGGCCAGCCTCCCAATGATCTAAGAACTAGATGTCCGAAGATCAGAAGATACAATAGTAAAAGGTCCTACTTATAGAGAACTAGTAGCCTAGGGTTTACAGAGATGAGTAAATGACAAAAAATCCACTTCCGGGCCCACTTGGTGTGTGCTTGGGCTGAGCATTGAAGCATTTTCGTGTAGAGACTCTTCTTGGAGTTAAACGCCAGCTTTTGTGCCAGTTTGGGCGTTTAACTCCCATCCTTGTGCCAGTTCCGGTGTTTAACGCTGGGAATTCTGAGGGTGACTTTGAACGCCGGTTTGGGCCATCAAATCTTGAGCAAAGTATAGACTATCATATATTGCTGGAAAGCCCAGGATGTCTACTTTCCAACGCCGTTGAGAGCGCGCCAATTGGGCTTCTGTAGCTCCAGAAAATCCACTTCGAGTGCAGGGAGGTCAGAATCCAACAGCATCTGCAGTCCTTTTTAGTCTCTGAATCAGATTTTTGCTCAAGTCCCTCAATTTCAGCCAGAAAATACCTAAAATCACAGAAAAACACACAAACTCATAGTAAAGTCCAGAAAAGTGAATTTTAACTAAAAACTAATA
>NC_029775.3:28700014-28769579 GCF_000817695.3 Arachis duranensis
TAGCCGTGCCGTGACAGGGTGCGTTGAACATTTCCACTGAGAGGATGGGAGGTAGCCACTGACAACGGTGAAACCCTTGCATACAGCTTGCCATGGAAAGGAGTAAGAAGGATTGGATGAAGACAGTAGGAAAGCAGAGAGACGGAAGGAACACAGCATCTCCAGACGCTTATCTGAAATTTCCACCAATGAATTGCATAAGTATCTCTATCTTTATCTTTATGCTTTATTCATCATCCATAACCATTTGAGTTTTCCTGACTAAGATTTACAAGGTGACCATAGCTTGCTTCATACCAATAATCTCTGTGGGATCGACCCTTACTTGCGTAAGGTTTATTACTTGGACGACCCAGTACACTTGCTGGTTAGTTGTGCGAAGTTGTGATAAAAAGTTGAGATTGCAATTGAGGGTACCATGTTGATGGTGCCATTGATGATCACAATTTCGTCCACCACATTGCCTTGGCTTGCTTAATTGTTTATTCATGTTAATTGCTAACTACCTACTTGATATATATGCTTTCTGTATGTGCTTGAATTTTTTGTTTGTTTGCCTGTGGTTTCACCGGAGTGGAGGATTGGAGGAAAGGCGGAGGATTGAGGGTTTTGATTAGGTTTTGATCAACTTTAGAACCTTAGAGAACTAACCCTGCTTATGGTTTCTGTTTTAATTCCTTAAGTTTTATAATCAGAGTGTCGGCGTTCTAGAATTTTTTCTGGCATTCCCAGGACCTTATATCTTATATATGCAGGCACTGTTACCATGTTGAGAACCTCTGGTTCTCACCCCATACATATGTTGTAGTTTTCAGATGCAGGTCGAGATGCACCTCGTTGAAGCATTCTAGGAGTTTCTGTCAGCGAAGAATCCTAGTCCTTTGGGTTTATGTTTTGGTTAAGTTGTACATATAGATACTATTATATTTCTACTATGTATATTTTGTGTGTGTGTGTGTGTGTGTGTGTGTGTGTGTGTGTGTGTGTGTGTGTTTTCTTATTTATTATATGTGTGGGCACTTTAACCATACTGAGAACCCCCTGTTCTCATCCCATACAGTATTGTTATTTTTCAGATGCAGGTTGAGAAGCACCACTCTGTATTCTGGAGACTCGGTTGAAGCGAAGAACTCTTGGGGCTCGGGGACGTATTTTGTTTATATTTATGTATGTATATAGATTCTCCACCTTGTATTTTATGTTTGTCCCTCTTAGAGGTTGACTCGGAGAAATACGTTGTCATTTTCTACTTTGGGTCATTTTGAGATTCTCTTATATATATGTATGTATATACTTATTTGCTTTGGCCGGTTCTAGCTTTGCGAGTCGAGTCAGAAACCTTGCTATATGTATCTTTGGAATTCTTCTCTCATATTTATCGCTTATGCAAGTGATGCAATTTTCTGTTTAACGCCTTGCTTAACTCTTCTTCACAGGCTTCTAGTTAAAATTCTTTTCAACTATTATTATATATATTTTTATTTTTAGAGGTCGTAATACCTTGCTATCTCAGCTTTATGACTTAAGCATAGGACTTTGTGTGGTAGGGTGTTACAATTTTAATAGTCATGAAATGAATAATATCAAATTTATCTCTAATTGTATCAATCAATTACTTAAAAAGAGAAGTTATAAAATTCATATATTTTATTTTATAATAATATAATGCATCATGTCTATGACCCCATACAATATCAATATCTTATGATGTTAAAATAAAAATGTTAAAAAATTCATATAAGAAATTAGGGCTCTCTCTCTCTCTCTCTCTCTCTCTCTCTCTCTCTCTCTCTGTGTGTGTATAATGAGCGAAATACATGGCAGAGAGGGATGATCGCGATGCAAAAATAGAGTTCTTGAGGCAAGAACTAGAGCAAATCCAGTAGATACAATATCAGATGACAGTCTACTATAACCAAATGTTACTATGATGATGTTGTTAGAAGAAGAAAGAAAAATAAAATTTGACTAACTATTGACCATTAAATAATTAAAGATAAAGATAAAAGTAAAAAATAATTCAAAAATTATATAAAATTGAATCAAATTTAACCTTCCACATATTCTAAAATTTTTTAAAAACTTTTAAAAACAAACATATTTTATGGTTATGTTTGGAAAATCAAATAAGCCTTGATATGATTTTTTAGTAAATATCCGAATTGGTTTCTAAAATATTTTAAATTATATATTTCGATTCTAAATAAAATTTTATTACTTTAAAGGTTTTTGAGATACATTAATCATTTTTTATAAGATGGACTATTTTATCTTATAATAATATTTATTGGAAATCTAATTGTTTTATAATAAAATTTATTAGAAATTTATTTATTCAATACGTATATTAAACATTTTCTTGTGAGTGATAGAGAAATAAATTTATCTGATAGAAATAATACACAGCAACTTCCAAACTAATAAAAAATTATTGAACACCAAAATAAAGGATTACAAGGTCACAAAGGGACACAACTCACAAAGGGTCTAATAGGTAGTATGCTAGTCGAAAGAAACTAGATATTAAACCATATGAAAAAGAAAGAAACAAACAGAAGAAATAAATATCTATGTTTTCTGTTCTATCTTCCTAGAATTTTTTTTATAAATTTAAAAATCATATTGTTTTGTCGATTTTTAGCAAATTGATGGTGGTTCGATATCTAGTGATTTGGGAGCGAAACCTACTTCTTTGTGCGAGTACCAATTTTCTAGACGTGCATCATAGCGTCTCTGATTAGACAAGTTTCGACAATGAAAATCAAATGAATTTGTAAAATGTTAAATAATATTTAAAAATCAAAGTTCTCAATAAATAAAGACATGGTAAATGAAAAGACTTATGCAAAAATCAAAAGGAAATAATAAAAAGTGCCTTGAATTAAATCAGAGAAATTCAAAGTAAGTCAGAGAATGCTGGAAGATAAACTAAATAAAGAAAATAAAGAATATAAATAAAACTTAGCGAATAAGATTAAATGAAATTGTTTTACAAACAGAATTGAATTTAAAAGAAAGAAGAAGAAGGTGGAAGGAACCCTACAGGAAAAGGAAACTCGATCACAAACTCAGGGATTCGCTGGGATGTGAGAGTGCTAGAGTGTTTTTCTGAGTAAAAGTTCCAACCCTTATTCCCTAATATTTCACAGTATTTATAGACTATCCTACATAACGGTTAACTTGATTACAATTAATTACAATTAAATGAAGAATTACAAATTTGAAATACAATCACTCTTGGTAACTGTTTCCACTGTGTGATTGTAGGTATTTCCAATACTTTCCTCGTGTGATAAAAGCCACGAACTTCCCCGCTTCCACCAATACTCTAAGGTCCTTCGAAAAGCTTTATCTGATTTCTCGAATCGAGACTCCTACTCGATTTAACTTATTTGATTAACAACATAATCGAGACCCAAACTAGCGCCGATTACTTTCAAATCCATCTCGTACATGTATCTTCTCAAAAAATCATATTTAACTCACTTCGAATCAACTCACTTGTATCGAAAATATTTTTCAATCAACAAATTGCCCCCTTGGATTAATGTAGTTATCTTCGATAAATTTATCGAAAGAATAAAGCACTTAATCCAAAAGACGTCAGTTTTTCAAATCAGTAATAATTATCATTAAAACCCCCATTACCACTGTTTCACTCGACACGTCTCCCGAGGCTTACGCTCTTTCTCTCACCACTTCATCTTCCCCACGAAGTTACTTCTATTCGCGTTCCCTCTACAGTAACGGCTACGGTGATACTTTAAATTAATCATCCTTCTTTCTTTATCTGAATCTCTTGAACCCATCATTCTCTAAATTCCCTTCACATCAAGAATTTTTTCACAAAATTCCCAACCTTCAATTTTCCTGATAATGGCTAGTTCTGCCTTTCGTGCCGCTACTCAAGATAAGGGTAAAGGCCATGCAACAACACCACCATCTCCGCCAGCTCTTCGCATCCTTAATCAAATCAATGATGAAATCATTGATGATCCCCATTTACCAATCAATGACACCAGGATTCCTATCCACTTTACAATCGGTGCAGATACACACTGCTTCTTTAGGCCGATTGAAACTCTTGAAAGGGCCAACAAAAAGCTTTCCTTCTTCCCTAATGCCGAAGGAGAAGATCTATTAATAAATCAAGCTTTTAACATTTCTCACTTCATCAATCAAAAACCCTTTCGAAACAATCCAAAAATTAAACCCCGAGGGCTTGATTTTACAACTTGGTACCAATGCCTCGAACCCACAAAAGGTGCTACTTGGAGAGCCCTAGGAATACACAAACTGTTAAGACTTTCCCACTTTTCACTCACTACTCACCCTTGGATGATTGGAGCAGTGACCTGTTTCTGGAACAGAACTACCAATAATTTCCACCTTCCTTGTGGAATGATCGGAATGTCTCTTCTCGACATAGTCGCTATTACAGGACTCCCTATAAATTCTCCAAACTGCACCCCTGACATGCAATCTCAGCATTAATATAATATCACCTTCAATACCTCATACAGTGATTTCATTACCCATAATATGGGTGCAGATGGTACAGAAATCACCGATGATGAACATGTTGCCTTCTTGTTTTACTAGTTAAATGCAGTTCTATTCTGGTCCCCTAGCCGCTCTTTTACATGAAGGGAAAATTCTCAACTTGGCCAAGCTTCTTTTCGAACACATTTTGTAAGAACTTAGCCTACTTGTCTGTGACCTCCGGGATAACAAAATAATCAACACAGGAGGTCCACTCTGGCTTCTTCAATTATGGCTGAATATCAATTTTGAAAACTACATGATAAAACCTGTAGGGAGGAACATTGATAAACAACACATTGATGGTTTTCGTTTGTCTAATTACAAACCCAATTTCCCAAATGCCCAATCAGACGAAGACAAATTTTGGGCTGTTTTTTCTCTTTTTCATTCTTGTAGTAATTTTGATAATGATTAACTCAATTTCACTCCTTTTTTGCGCCGAAACTGTGGTCCTGCCTGGCTTGATCGTTTGCTCTTTCCAAACACTAATGAAGTAAGCGAACTTGCAAATCGAACATGGGCACATCTATTGGTTGTTCAAGTAATACCAATAGGGTTGCCACAATACAAGAAGGAATGGTTCAAAATAACCTTGTATGCTCCTAACTTGATTGCAAGACAATTGGGATTTTCCCAGGCTATCCCGACTCCTCAACCTCGACACAGTGAACCGTTCTGTCAAATTACCCTGACCTCTCAAGAAGATTTCAACACTTGTCTCTTAAAAAATCAAAAACGAAGGGACCATTTCAAATTCTTGATTTATGAACGCAGTTCATTTATCACCAAATCCTGCCTTGAATGGTGGACTACTTATTACTCAAGGTATACTCGCACCCTTGAAGACATCAAGCAAACTGCTATTCAAGCAACTGTTACTGAAAGCTCTCCGAAAAGGACACACAAAAAGAGAACTGAAGCTGTTCGACCACCACCACATAAGATCAGAAGGACTCCTACTAGAACTTCTCGCAAAGTAATTCTTCTACTCATAACTCTACATTTAAATTCAAAATATCCTTCGAATATTACTATTATACATTTTTGAAACATAAATGATTCTGGATTTTGATCAGCTAATTTTGCAATCATCAAGCCAAAGCGCTGATGAAAGTACACCCACTAACAAGGATTCTCTCGCTACTTCTTCTCAGTCAGAAGATATAGCTGATTCTGATCCCGATACTCAGCTAATACTAAGATCCAGAATTTCTCAGGTAACACATTCATCACTATCTACTTCTTACTTGGTTTAAAAATGAATCTTAAACTCATAAATGTGTACCTTTTATATTAGCCCATTAATGTTGCCCAAACGGCTTCTTCCACTAAAGCTCCCGATCAACTACTCCCTCAATAACAAAATGATCCAGAGCACTCTACATCACATGATTCCATTTAATTCACAGGATCCTTGCAATCGATTCCTACTGCTCATCCACTTCCTCTTCACACAACACAAGTGATCGATCTGACAGAAAACCCCCTGCAGCATTCTCTAGAAGAGACTCATAGACTTGAATCAACTTCACCAAATGATCAAGCTGCTTTTACTGAAGAAAACCAAGCAGTCCCAAATTCTGACTCTGCCTCCAAGGCTGCTGACACCACCAATTCAGATTTTTCTTGATCCAAGATTTTAGATACCCCTCCAGAATTGCAACCTGATCCTTTACTCCAAACTCCTCCAGTACCAAGACCAGGAACATCGAATGTTCCTACCACTCCGACTAGTGCTACTTTGGAAGATCTAACTTCTATTTTAAATAAAATCATCCAAGAAAACAAGGTACTAGTGCCTGCGCCAGCAATTTCAATACCTATTACATCAAGGCCTTTGATTGAATTAGATCCTAGCACTCGGGAACAACTTCAATCACTCATCAAGCTCTTAGATCATCCACCTACCACTTGGATTAATGATCCAATTCTCAACCAACTCTTGGCTGACGTTTTGAAATCATCTTTTGAATTCCCAACCAATACACCATATTCTGCTTCAATTCAAGAATTCAAACCACTTCTCAATGAGAGTGTTGCGTCTCAGTTTCAACTTCAAGAAACTGAAAATGAAGAAGCCGTAGCCAAATCAAAAATAGACAATATTCTTGCAACTACTCAACCCATTCAAACTTCTCGTGAGGAATTTGACCTAAGGATTTCTCATGCTATTTCTGTCCAAACTTTTCATGATCAAGAAGAAGCAAGACTCGAAGCAGAATTGGCTCAGATTCAAGAACAACTTGCTACCATTTGACAAAATCGAGCCACTATAGCCAAACCTCTTACTGCAGCCCAACAAGAGCAACATCTTTTTATTCAGAAACTTGTTTCACTCGATACTGAGCGAGGAGAATATGAAAAACAACTTGAGAAAATCCAAGCTGACAAGTTCAAGTAGATTGAAGCGCTTACAATCCTGGAAAACAAAAGAACAAAGCTGCATTCTGATTTGGCAAAACTATTGGCACCGTGAATTCCTTTTGTTTCTAATTCTATTCTGTAGCAATTTCCATCTTCTCTGATCTTTAATATATATGTTAAACTTTTAAGTTTGCCAACAATAGAAGATTTTTAAGTATTTCCCATTGATCGAGTTAATCACTTTTCCTGACTCGATATCTTTAATTTGATAAGCATTTCCAGAATATGTCTCTATTATTTGAAAAGGGCCTTCCCAACTATGGGACCATTTACCCAGAAATCTCGATTTCTTTTCCATCGGTAAAATAACTTTCAAAACCAATTCGTCTATCTTAGAATATTTTTCTTTAATTCGATGATTATAACTTCGAGCAACACTTTCTTTTTGTCGAATTATATTCTCAAGTGCCAAGATTCACTCCGAATCTAACTCATTTAACTAATCAAACATTGCATTCCAATAATCATCGACTGGTAAATCATTTTGTTTTGATACTCTTAAAGTATTCAAATTAATCTCCAATGGTAATACCGCATCATGGCCATATACCAACTTATAAGGTGATGTTCCCATCGAACTACTTAGTGAGTTTTGATATGCTCACAATACTTGGCTTAAAGTCTCATGCCATGTTCGAGGTTTACTCCCGATATACTTTTTAATCAAGCCTATCAATATCTTATTCGCTGCTTCTACTTGCCCATTAGCCTGTGCATAATAAGGAGTCGAAGTAACCATACTAATATATCTTGAAGCCGCAAAATTTTTAATTCGCTGGCCAATAAACATAGTTCCTTGATCAGTGCTTAACGTTTGAGGAACTCCAAATCGATGGATAATATTGTCCTCATAAAGTCAATTATCTCACTTTGACCAACCTCTACTAACGGAATAGCCTCAACCCATTTTGAGAAATAATCAATAGCCACCAAAATAAATTTGTGTTGTTTCGATGAAGGAGGGTGAATCAAACCAATTAGATCCAAAGCCCAGCCTCTAAATGGCCATGGCTTTATTATATATAGTAATTCGGATGTTGGAATTTGTTGCATTGAACCATGTTTCTGACATTCTTGGCATGCCTTTGTATATTCAATACAAACTTTTATCATAGATGGCCAGTATACATGATTACGATATAACACCTGGTGCACGAAATTGTGATCATCAATGGCGCCATCAACATGGTACGCTCAATTGCAATCTCAACTCTTTATCATAACTTTGCACAACTAACCAGAAAGTGCACTGGGTCGTCCAAGTAATAAACCTTACGCGAGTAAGGGTCGATCCCACGGAGATTGTTGGTATGAAGCAAGCTATGGTCATCTTGTAAATCTCAGTCAGGCGGATTCAAATGGTTATGGAGGATTGATAATTAAAAGATGAATAAAACATAAAATAAAGATAGAGATACTTATGTAATTCATTGGTGAGAATTTCAGATAAGCGTATGGAGATGCTTTGTCCCTTCCGTCTCTCTGCTTTCCTACTGTCTTCATCCAATCCTTCTTACTCCTTTCCATGGCAAGCTGTATGTTGGGCATCACCGTTGTCAATGGCTACATTCCCGTCCTCTCAGTGAAAATATTCAACGCCCTCTGTCACAGCACGACTATTCATCTATCGGTTCTCGATCATGTCGAAATAGAATCCAGTGATTCTTTTGCGTCTGTCACTAACGCTCCACAATCGCGAGTTTGAAGCTCGTCACAGTCATTCAATCCCTGAATCCTACTCAGAATACCACAGACAAGGTTTAGACCTTCCGGATTCTCAAGAATGGCCACCAATGGATTCTAGCTTATACCACGAAGATTCTGATTAAGGAATCCAAGAGATATCCACTCAAGCCTTATTTGAATGTAGAACGGAAGTGGTTGTCAGGCACGCGTTCATAAGTGAGAATGATGATGAGCGTCACATAATCATCACATTCATCAAGTTCTTGGGTGCGACTGAATATCTTAGAACAAGAATAAGCTGAATTGAATAGAAGAACAATAGTAATTGCATTAATACTCGAGGTACAGCAGAGCTCCACACCTTAATCTATGGTGTGTAGAAACTCCACTGTTGAAAATACATAAGTGATAATGGTGATCATTGGCTTCGGCCCCAAAGAGGGAACTAGAAGAACCAAGATGAAAATACAATAGCAAAAGGTCCCATTTATAGATAACTAGTAGCTTAGGGTTTACAAAAATGAGTAAATGACGTAAAAATCCACTTCCGGGCCCACTTAGTGTGTGCTTGGGCTGGGCATTGAAGCTTCCATGTGTAGAGACTTTTCTTGGAGTTAAACGCCAGCTTTTGTGCCAATTTGGGCGTTTAACTCCAGCTTTTATGCCAGTTTCGGCGTTTAACGCTAGAATTCTTAAGCTGACTTGGAACGCCTCTTTGGGCCATCAAATCTCGGACAAAGTATAAACTATTATATATTTCTGGAAAGCCCTGGATGTCTACTTTCCAACTCAATTGAGAGCGCGCCAATTGGGCTTCTATACCTCCAGAAAATCTACTTTGAGTGCAGGGAGGTCAGAATCCAACAGCATCTGCAGTCCTTTTCAGCCTCTGAATCAGATTTTTGCTCAGGTCCCTCAATTTCAGCCAGAAAATACCTGGAATCACAGAAAAACACACAAACTCATAGTAAAGTCCAGAAAAGTGAATTTTAAATAAAAACTAATAAAAATATAATAAAAACTAACTAAAACATACTAAAAATATACTAAAAACAATGCCAAAAAGCGTATAAATTATCCGCTCATCAACACCCATCTCATTTTCTTTCCTGCCTGGTGAGCACCACAAATCCCATTATGAACTTCACCCAAAGCAATATTCTGATCTTCTTAACTCAAACATCTCATTAAACTTCCATCGATCCCTTTCTTATATAATTCATCAGCCAATAAAACAAAGTTCATTGCTCGTAATTTTATTTTTCTATCGACTGTGATATTGGGATCTTTCAAATACTGAGCAATAGTCTTTCTCTATTCAGAGTCCTCCCATTCATCTATACACAGCATTTCTCTTTCATTTGCTGGTACTAAAATTTGATGGATACTAGATAACTTCTTAATAGTTTCTGGACCAATCTGATACCTCGAAGCAATTTGAGCCAACTCATTGGCAATTTCATTATGAATTCTAGGGATATGTACCAAAGAAACCTTCTGAAAAGACGTTAACAACTCCCAAGCAGTTACTAAATATTTTGTAACGTCTCATTATTACATTTAAACTCCTTTGACAACTACTTTAAAATCAAATGTGAATTCCCTAGAATTTGAACTTATAAAGCTCCTTTGTCGATTAAAATTTCGAGACCTAAAATTAAAGCCTCATATTCAGAAACATTATTAGAGCAAGGGTACTTTAATTCGAACAAGAATTCTGACGGGATACCTTCTGGTGAGATAATGAGGATTCCAACCCCTGCACCATCTTTGTGCTTAGATCCATCAAAATACAATTTCTAATAGTTGACCTCTACATCAACTATATTTGCCCCCTGGTCATTCAGATCTTTCGAATTATCCATAAAAAGTTCTGCAATGACTTGTCTTTTAACAGCCTTTGCTGGGACATACTGCAAATCGAATTCTATTAATGCTAACATCTATTTCCCTAAACGTCCCCTTAGCATAGGGAAACTAAGCATATACTTAATAATATCGGTTTGTGCTATAACTTTTATCGATTTAGCCACCATATAACACTTTAACTTCATACAAGTATGATATAATGACAAACAAAATTTTTCAATCGGCGAATACCTTGTCTCAATATCAGTTAAAACTCTACTAAGGTAATAAACAGCCCGTTCATGCCCGTTTTCATCATCTTGGGCTAACATACACCCTATAATATTTTCAGATACGGCAATGTACAATTTTAAAGGTTCAAATAGACGAACGTTCACCATAATTGGAGCCTTAGACAAATATATTTTAATAGAATCGAACGCTAACTGATGCTCTGTGGTCCATTCGAATTTCGAACCACTTTTTAATTTTACTAAAGGTGCGAACACCCTAGTTCGATCTGAAAGATTCGAAATGAACCTTCGAAAATAATTTATCTTACCCAAAAACGATTGTATTTCTTTCTTCAATTTTGGTGCAGATAAAGCTATTATTGCATCTGCTTTATTTTTATCAATAGCTATCCCCTTTTTATGGACAATAAAGCCTAAGAAGTTTCTAGCCGATACCCCAAAAGCACACTTCAAAGGGTTCATTTTTAATCATTTCTTTCTCATAGTCAAAAATGCCTTTCTTAAGTGGTCTATATGTTGACTTACAGAAATCGATTTAACCATTACATCATCGATATACATCTCTGTAAATTTTCCAATAAACTCATGGAAAATAGCATTCATTGTCCGTTGATATGTTGCTCCAGCATTTTTCAAACCAAAAGGCATAACCACCCACTCATACGTACCCAACGCTCCAGGACAACGGAAGGCAGTTTTAGCCACATCATCTTCCGCAATAAAAATTTGGTTATATCTAGAATAACCGTCCATGAAACTAAGGATTTCGTTTCCTACTGCATAATCGATTAATATATCCACAATTGGCATGAAATATTCATCCTTTTGGGTAGCATTATTTAAATCTTAAAAATCGATACATACCCTCAATTTTCCATTTTTCTTCATCACTGGAACTATATTCGACACCCACTCCACGTAACGAGTAGTTCGAATAAATTTTGCTTTGATCAAGCGTTCTATCTCTTCTTTAATTTTCATATTGATTTCAGGAGCAAAACGTCTTGGGGTTTGTTTCACAGGTCGAGCATTAGGTTTTAATGCTAATCAATGTTCTACTAATGAACGATCGAGACCAGGCATTTCATGATAATCCCATGCGAAGCAATCCTTAAACTCATGTAACAAATTGAAAAGCTCAGTTCGAAAAGGATCAACAAGATCTTTACAAATATATGTAATTCGAACATCATCATGAGTCCCCAAATTAACTTCTTCTAAAGGATCCTGAGATTCAAACCCTTTATAATGATCATCTTCAATTGAATATTTTTCAAATCCCAAAGGCTCCAAATCATAAATACAATCGAAAGTAAAATTAATGGAATTAGAGATTGAAGAAACTTGATCTTTGATTAACTCATTACTACATTTATTTTCCACACAATGAGCCTCTGCTATTAAATCGGCAGTCCAACTCACATCATTAATTTCATTACAAGTAATAGAAAAATCATAACTACATTCGACTGGAGGTGTCGAATCAAACATACTACAACTAGTAGATTTACTAATACTATATGATTCAACCTTATCGGAAGAATCATCTTTATTTTATAAAACTTGGAAATTATTCAAATAATTATGCAAAGTTACCAGGTAGTCGAAAACTTCGTCAACCTGGTCCATAATTCAGCCTTCGAAATCTTCAAGAAAGACAATCCCAACCTGTTGGTTCAAAGGGCAAATCTGGATAGCGCAACTTCACCGAAAGTCCTTCCGAAGTCAAATAACACCCTTCACAATTGTAAGGATTTAGAGATCGATCAACATTTAAAGACTTCAGCTTACGATTATATATCCTAAAATCGACATGCATTTGTTCGACATATAAACTCGAATATGCTTTGACAATTTCAGGTTTGCCTTCCTTAGTCCACAGAAGCATGCTCTGATGCACTGTAGATGGTACAGCACGTACTCCATGGATCCAATCTCTCCCAAGTAAGGCGTTATAACTAGCCTTCGATGGCACTACCACAAATATAGAGTGTCTCTTCGAAGACCCCACTTTCACCATCAATGTGACCAACCCTTTTGCTGGCATAAAATTACCACTAAAGTCAGTGACAGCGATGTTTGTAGGGACCATCTCCTTGAAATGTTTCCCTACTTTCCCTAGCATCCTTTCAGGCAGGAGACTTGTTGCTGCCCCACCATCAATCAATACCTTGTTTATTTTGAACCCATTCACAATAGCAACAATATGAAGGGGACGCAAATGAGACATTTGCTTCTCAGTAGGGCGAGAAAAGAATCCTGGCTCATCTTCTATACGAATGAAAGAGAAAGCCTCTTCATCCTTTTGGTCATAATCCTCATCTGGATTACTTTCGCATTCTCCAAGGTACTCGGTAGGAATAATCGAAATCGTCCCTACCATGTCATCATCTCCTTCATCGAAGTACTCCTCATCGACATCAACATCTTTATGTTTATCAATCCCAGAAGACTGAGCAACTGCCTTTTCTTTTTCCATCTTTGCTGGCGATGGAATCTCCTTGGGGTAAGTCTCTCCATCAGAAGGAAAGACAACCCGGGAGTGCACAGAGGGAGTTGCCCCCTTGCTTGCTTCCTTTCATGTATCAATTTAAAGCTTCTTATTTTGATTGAAACTTCTTCTTCCACCTCTTCCTCTTGGGTATCCTCTAGCTCACCCTCGATAAGCAGCATATTGATTTCGAGACGGTGCTCGATGCCCCATTGAGGATTACGTCGTTACAAGTGATCACGCTTTTAAAAATCTTAACAGTTTCTAATCCACTGAACACCAATAGCCTGAGATCGGCTCAAAGGTGTAGTCACGTCATGTGGAGGAATTTTTGAACCAGAACCCTCTACGCATCAAATTGGTTGCCTCTGACGTGCTTGTTCCTCCCTGTGAGCCAATTCTTTCTTCATCATCTCTTTTTCGAAGATTGCTGCTGCTTCAGCATCAAAAATAGCATTACACCGTGGACACAGAGATACGTCTCGGTCTTTGATCTTTTGCTGAACTAAGAAGTCCAACAAACCGTCCCCTGTTTTAGGATACACAGATCTCACTTGTGACTCGAAATCGTCAAGAGCCACATCAAAGTCATAAGACATCCCCACCATATTCACTCCAAAGTAGGGTTTCACATAACTGGCATCAGTTTCAAAGGGATCTACATCAACCTTCATCTCCTTTTTGCCATCATCAAATTTCAAACGTCCTTCCATGATTGCCTCTTGAATCAAATCCCTGAAACAGACACAACTGTTAGTCGAATGTTCTACCCTCAAGCAAAACTAATTGTTTATCTTTAAGCAACACATTGAAAATCTGATCAGATTTTGAGATATCAAAACTATATTTCTTTCCACTTTTAAGTTTTGAACCATTCAACTTTTCACTTCCAGGGAGTTTTTTCAATAAAGAACAAACATATGGAGGGCCTTTCTTAAGTTCGGCCAAATCGACTTCTGTTTCGAAATCAATTTCCTCCTCTAAGGATTCCATTGTTACATAAGCAACCTTCTCTTTTCAAGTAAACGGTTTACTTTTCAACCTCTACTCAGTTCTATGTTTTTCTTTCTCCTTTTTCATAAGCTCAGTCTGCCAAACCTTTTCAGCCAGGTGAGCCAAATCAAGAATATGCACATTAAGCAATTTCCTGCGTATATAAAATTCCAACACCATGGTTGCTATTTTTACTATCTCATTTTCAGGTAATGTCACATAGCACCTACTTCTAGCATTTTTGAAACGTATTAAATAGTCATCGATGGTTTCACCATCTTCACGTTTCAAAGCTACTAAATTGGTAACTGCTACGTTCATTTCTCCTCGATAAAACTGAGCATGAATAGCAGTTTCTAACTGATTCCATGTTGTAATCGAATTTGGTCTAAGATTCGAGAACCATGTAAATGCATTCTTCGTCAATGACGAAGGAAAAAATTTCATTTTCAAATTTTCATCATTGGCTAGGTTCCCAATCTCGACCAAATAACGAGCAACATGTTCAGTTGTCGACTCTCCAACTTTTCCAGCAAATTTTGTGTTTATTTTTGGATTTTTCACCCCTCTTGGCATTTCAGCCATTTGAACTACTTGGGGAAAAGCATATACAAAATGTGGCTGATTCATAAAACCAACATTCAATCCAACCCGATTTAAAACCTCTTCTACAATTCGAGTGACCTGATAACGATCACCACGTAATTCATGTAAAACATTATCAGCATTTTCATTTCGATGAACCAGGCGAGGATTTTCTCGATTTGGAATATAATTTTCATTTTGAAAAATATTTTTCATTCCCTCATTATTCCCTCGAGCGTTATGCCTCTCGCCTTCATCATAATCGACAATTCGAGCAATCCTCTTGACTTGTCTAGCAAGCCGCTCAAATTTCGATTCATGATCGGCCATTATGGGATTCAAAATTGTAGTCATTTGCTGAGTCAATAAATTAACCAAATCATGGTGACTCTCCTCCACTTGTTGCCGATATACTACCATTGAATTTGCAGCGTTTGAAGTGGAGCCCACATGATACTCACGAGAATACTCAGAGTATTGTTGTGGGTTTTGCATATTATTCACTCCATTTGCATTCCCAAAGCGGATAGGCGGCATAAAGCCACCCACCGGTGGGGTATAACCAGCAGGAAGACTATAAGGGGGCCAACCAGCAGTTAATGGAGGTTGATACGGTGGCACAGGGCCACATGGCCGAGTATTGCGTCCCATGTTTCCAGTTTGAATAGTCGTGACGACTATGCTCTCAGTTCCGATTGCACCTTCCGAACGTGAAGACACGTCGGCTTGTTGCATGGATACTGGTATGCTATCATTGGTGGACGAACTACCATTCACATTTGATAATTCATCAGCCATGTAAATGATCTTCCCACTTCGTAATCACATACACTAAGAACTTTGTGGAAAATAATTATTTTGACACACTTCGATTTAAAACTATCCGATCGGGCGTGCTAATTTGTTTTGTCGATTTTTAGCAAATCGATGGTGATTCTAGTGATCTGGGAGCGAAACCTACTCCTCTGTGCGAGTACCAGTTTTCTAGAAGTGCATCAAAGCGTCTCCGATTAGACAAGTTTCGACAATGAAAATCAAATGAATTTGTAAAATGTTAAATAATATTTAAAACTCAAAGTTTTCAATAAATAAAGACATGGTAAATGAAAAGACTTATGCAAAAATCAAAAGGAAACAATAAAAAGTGCCTTTAATTAAATCAGAGAAATTCAAAGTAAGTCAGAGAATGCTAGAAGATAAACTAAACAAAGAAAATAAAGAATATAAATAACACTTAGCGAATAAGATTAAATGAAATTGTTTTACAAACATAATTGAATTTAAAAGAAAGAAGAAGAAGGTGGAAGGAACCCTACAGAAAAAGGAAACTCGATCGTAAACTTAGGGATTCGCTGGGATGTGAGAGTGCTAGAGTGTTTTTTTGAGTAAAAGTTCTAACCTTATTCCCTAACACTTCACAGTATTTATAGACTATCCTACATAACGGTTAACTTGATTACAATTAATTACAATTAAATGAAGAATTACAAATTTAAAATATAATCACTCTTGGTAACCGTTCCCACTGTGTGATTGTAGGTATTTCCAATATTTTTCTCGTGTGATAAAAGCCACGAACTTCTCCGCTTCTACTAATACTCTAACGGTCCTTCAAAAAGCTTTATCGGATTTTTCGAATCAAGACTCCTGCTCAATTTAACTTATTCGATTAACAACATAATCGAGACCCAAACTAACGCTAATTACTTTCAAATCCATCTCATAAGTGTATCTTCTCAAAAAATCATATTTAACTCACTTTAAATCAACTTACTTGTATCAAAAATATTTTTCGATCAACACATATATCTTTTAATTGCAGTGGGTTCGATATTTGAACCTTTTAGACATCTTGCCTCTCTATGCACTAGTTACACAAGTAATTATTTATTTTTATTTTAAGTAACTTTTTTTGTGATCGTAAAAAGAAAAGAACAAAGACTATAAATTAAATTAAATTTTGGGCTAAAACAAATTTTTGGTCTTTATAAAATACATGTATTTAGTTTTACTCCCTATAACGGCTTTGTTTTGGTTTAGAAAACTTACCAGGATAAAAACCAGAAATCACATTTTCTAAAGATTAAAAAGTTATTTAGCCCACATTAGTTGTCTTTTTTTACATGACATTATTTTTGCTCTGTTTAGATGCTCATACAAATAACAAGGTATTTATTAACATTCTGCAATCATAGATGACCTTCTATTGAATATAATAGTATGTAAGGAGTTTCTTGATAAAAGAGTTGCATCTATTAAACCTTCATGTTAGAGCCATGGAGTCATGAAACTTTTACCTATATGAATCATGGTTTAACTTTTCCATTTTTTTTAAATGGGAACAAACTATAAAGCTGCATTCATTCCAGAGAGTAAGGGAAACAATTAATGCATGGGGGATGGAAACTATAATCATATCACTAAGTTACATTATGGTAACGTATTATTAATTGATAGTGGTATATCAGCTATAATTAATGGTTTAATATATTTCAATATTACTCATACAAAATTTTAAGTGTTACCTTGATCGAGTTTGATTTTGTATAGTTTGCAAGTATAAGGATAATTTTTAGCAAACTAAATCTTCATGGTCAAAGATATGATATCTAGTTCTTAGCAAAGTTTGTCATTGGGGAAGAATTTTAGAAGAATGGTAGAAAATAATGTCTTAAATTGAATTTTTTATGACAACGTTTTTTTTTTCTTTTTTCCAATAGTTCAAACCTCTAACAAAGATCCAAAAGGAAAATCAGAAGGCTCAAGTATAAAACCACAAAAGACACAACAAAGGATACTACCGACTATAAAAAAATTTAAGAAAACACAAGTATCATAAACATCAACATAAGCAAAAGTCTCAATGATAATGTGTGAATAAAAAATTTTGGACCACCATGCATATATGAAAAATTTTAATTAAATGAATCTCCAATTCAGGTAATGTGTGAACTAAAAGTGAAAAGAAAAAAAATTCTAGGATTTTATTTTTAAAACGTGCTTGTTCAATACTTGAGTCCTAAACCAACAAATTGTAGTGCATGTACCACAAAATACTGTTCAACACCATGCCAATCAGGGACGGATCTACGGGACGAGTGGAGGCCTCGGCCCCAACTTTTTAAAAAAAAATTAATAAATAAATTATTAAGTATGATTTAATTTTTTAAAAATTTATTTAATATTTTGTCTAATATAAATAAAAGTTCAGTTTAATCTAAATATTAATAATTTCTAATATCTAAAAAGTAAGTAACAATATCAAAAAAATATAAAAAGATATTATTACTAATATTTTTTAATCAAAAAAATTCTTCAAATCCCATAAATTAAATTTTTTTTCTTCTTGTGAGCGTCCTTCTTGATTCATTTGGTATTAATTTTTTCTGTTTCTACTACTACAACTGAGAGTTCTTTTTCAGATATGAATATTGTGAAGAATAATTCAAAAACAAAATGAAAGATAAATTTCTTGCTAATTGTCTTTTAATTATATTGAAAAGAAAACTGCTAAAAAATTTGATACAAATTTCTATTATCGATGAATTTTATGAAATGAGGTATTGACCACTTCGTAAATAAAAAATATATACATATTTTTTGTACTTTAAAATATATTCTCTATCAGTATATTTTTGTAATGCATTTTATATTATATAATTTTTTACATAATTTTTTAATATTATATATGTTATTAGCCCCATGATACTATTTCTGGATTCGTCCCTGATGCCAATACTCCAATAATCTACAAAGTATGAACACAAGAAGTAAATAAGGTATCTGTGAATTCAACATATATCAATGCTCTACTTAAAAAACCTTATATGACACGTCAAATATACTATAGAGTAGGGCTAGCGAAGTAGCGAACCAACAGTAACTACTAAGCCAATTTCGAGTCCCACTAGGATCGAACTGATTTTAGGGTTCACGAAGGATCGAATTCATTCCAAAAATTTCAGCTGATGAAAAAAGGTAACATTAATGGTTATATCTCTAATACTCCATAAACTTCCATTGTACACATTGTACAAATATTCCATTGGCTCCTCATACTTTCCCTTTCAGCTAACATAAAAAAATTCATTCATTCATAATTTTTTTTTCTTTGAAACTACTCTTTACCATTTTTTCGTTTTCCTCTTTCCTCCCACCACCATAATATTCTCGTCGCCACCAGCCACCACTACCGCCACCAGTAACAACCATTGGCCAACCACCGCCACCACCTCCGACTATCCTATATCCAAAATTCTAAATTCTAAACCCCAAAAGTCTAAATTCTAAATCATAAATCCTAATTTATAAATTCAAAATCCTAAATACTAAATTTTATATTTTAAATTGGTTTTATTTTGTTTGACTTTAAATAATTTTTTATTTTTGTTTTAATTGGTTTTTTTTAGTTTTGGATTATTTTTAATGTTCAGTTCTAGGTGATGAATATTGACTACAATGTTGGTTAAAGGATAAAGGATGTTAACTCCCTGTATTTTCTCTAGACTATATACATATATATATGACCAATAATTTTCTTTTATTAATTCAAAGGAACTTTGAATATGAATCATTCTGCTAGAGTTAGCAGGATCATGATATTGAGGTGTGAGCTTAAAAACAAATTAGAATCCTAATCGCTTACATCTGTCCTCCACCAAATGAGCCGCCTTATCATCTCATGTCCTTAATGGCAATCTTGAACCCAAACCCCATTGTCTCTTATATTAATACATAAAAGATAAAACAATTTTTTACATCTTTAATGCATCTAACCATTTCAGTCCAACTAAATCCTTTTGAAAAATGAAAGGAATTTAGTACTATACATATCAAAACAATTCCTATTTTGTATGTATTCTAAAAAAATATTCAATTTTCAAACAAAATCAATTCCAAGTTCAGGGAGTTCCAAATATACCCTTGGAGAATTAACATCAATGTTTTTATTTCAAATATTTTTTCAGCTCAATGAAAATACCGTGATTTGTTTCTTGATGAAATTACAACAAACACTAGAAGGCAACACATATATATGCCACAGCTAAAATTTAATAAACTATTTGATTATCTTGCCAACGAAAAGACAAAAGATGAATGCAAAAACCTTATACATCAAAAGGTACTTTTAGAAAAAGACAGGCAATTCTGCATCTGCTCAGCTGCATGATAACACAGTTTTTCTTTTTTTTTATTTATTTTCTTTTTTTCTATTTTTTTGGGGGGCAAAATCATGTTGTAGTTCAGACATCTTTGCCATTGCTTTCCCCTAATTCCATGTTCAGAGCTTCGGCTAAGATCTTCTCCCTATTCTTCTTCTGTCTCTCTACAGCAACCATATATAGGCCTAGACAAGTATAGTCATTAATAACAATAAACACAAGTTTACAATTGAACAAATTCAAGAAATTAACACTATAATTAAACATGGTTTGAAATTAAGAATTTAAGATTATAATTAAACAAGGAGAATAATCTATCTATTTATAATATATTAAACCAGAACACAAAGTAATCTCCTAATGCATTATTAATCTTATAGCTTTCTAACATTATGCCACGTAAGTATAAGTAATTTATTTGGCACAATTTGCTTACTACTTATCTAATTAAATTACGTTTTAATCTTTTTGTTCTAACTCCTCATGTGTCTTTTAAAAATCCTAAAAAACCCTAAAAAATCTTTAAAATCCTAGAAAACCTAAAAAATCCTGAAAAACTTTAAAAATCCTAAATATCTCTAAAAACCTAGAAAACCCTAAAAAACCCTAAAAACCATTAAAAAATCATAAAACCCTAAATAACCCTAGAAAATCCTGAAAAATCCTAAGAAAATTCTAAAAATCCTAAAAAACTTTAAAAATCCTAGAAAACCATAAAAAACCCTAAAAAACATAAAAAAAACCCAAAAAATCCCAAAAAATTCTGACCCTTGTTCTTTAAATGACGCTATCCCGAGGAGGACACCTAAAGGCGAGCCATAATGACCTCATCTTCGGCAGGCTCATTATTATAACTTAGATTTTTTTTTTATTTTTCTGCTCACTCTCATGACATTTATTTTTATTAGATTACCCTATACTTTTCATATTTTTCTACTTTTTACTTTTATATAAGGTGTTATATATCTTCAATGTTAATATTATTTCTCTTTAATAAGCATAAATATAAATATAATTCATCATCTTTTTTATACTCTTATGTTTATTATATAAGATTATAACTTAGAATTCTTTTTCATTTTCTTTCTCACTCTTATGACATTTTTCTTTTAAATTACTCTATGTTTTTCATATTCTCTTACTCTTTACTTTTGCATAGAATACTTTATGGTTTTAATGTTAATATCGTTTTTCTTTAATAGACAAATTGAATAATAAAACATAATTCATCCTCTTATTTTATACTCACCCTTTCTTATGTTTACAATATAAATCATATTCACTTCACACATCTTCTCTATCTCCTCTTTTCATATAATTTTATGCCTCTTATTCTATTAACTCCATTCTTACTAATGTTTTGCACAAGTACTTTAAGAATTCGGTTGATAACCAAAACTTTTTTTTTTAATATGCTAAACATATGTATTAGGTAATAAATTTCTAAAACACTAGACCTTTATAATTTTTAGGTTTTTTTTTTAATTTTTGATCTAATTGTATTCATTAGTTATAACATCCATATATCATTTTTTTTTCTTTCAATAATTTATATTTTTAAATATCATTTAGTTGTAATATGTTAAAAATATATAGTACTATCGTGAGTTATAAAAAATAAAATTAGAATTTAAATAAATAAAGATAATAATATGAAATCAAATAAATAAATTTGAATTGAGTATTTTCATAATTTTACTTAAAAGTCAAACTTATGTATAAATTTTTAATTATATAATTATTAGATTTTAAATTAATTTATATATTTTATACGGTATATATTCATTTTATTTTCGCGCAATGGTCAGAACTAAATCTAGTTAAAATGGTTTGAAACTAAGAATTTAATATTATAATTAAACAAGGATTTCTCCTATTGAATTTCGCGCGTTTTGGTTACACGGCAGAGGCATATTTATATTGCTTGAAAAGGGAATTCTACAATAGCCATATTTATATAGCCTGAAAAAGGGACTCAGTCCATTAGTACAATACATACACAATTTCTGTATAATAACCGATTATATAATATCATAGATCATTTATTTATAGAATTCTAACAGTCCACCTCAAGCTTGAGCTAAAAGACTGAATGCACCAAGCTTGTTACATAAATAAGTTATTCCAAGACCTCATAAGCCTTTAGTTAAGAGATCTACCAAGTGATTATTTAATTTGACAAAGCTTGTAGCAATGTTATTAGGTAGCGTTTGTTTTGAGGTACTAAAATTTCAGTCTCTGTCTCCAAAATTTCAATATTTCAGTACTTCTAAAAAGTGAGGACACAATAGACTGAAATTTTTGGAGACGAAAATTGAAACTTTAATAATATTTTATACCTAAAATATCCCCATTACAATTAATTAATTCCAACTTTATTCTTTGTGCAAATTAAATTAGAGTTTCATTCTTATTTCAGTCTCTGTCTCCTACTTTACACCAAACACAATACTGAGACTTATTTCAATCTCTGTCTCTCAGTCTCTATCTCTCTTCCAAACGCTACCTTACGGAGTATCTTTTGTCTAGTGAACTGACAATTAATCTCAATGTGATTAGAAGCAATGTGCAAAGTCGTCTAGTTGTCACATACAAGTGTCTTAGGTTTGATTATCTTAAATTCGAGTTCTGCTATCCCAAATTCGAGTTCTGCAGGAAGTTGTTTCAGCCACATAAGCTCACATGAGATCAATGCCATAGCATAATATTCTACTTCTGCACTAGATCTTCAACCACATCCAAATTTTAACTTTTCCAAGAAATAAGATTGCCACCAATGAGGACACAATAGCTAGAGGTAGAATGTCGATCAATCCAAAAACATGCTCAGTGGCACTAGAATTTTGACAATGCTGGTACCACAAAAAAAATCAGCATACTTTGCCGGGGATGGTGTGGATTGATTTAGAGTAGTTGAGGTGGTGGTGGGATTTGTCTGAGCAACATTAACAGCCCGTGGCAGGAGACCATGAAGAATCCAAAACTTACAAATGGTATGACCCAACTAATGGTGATAGCATTTTGGGCATTGGCGGCCACCACAAAAAACGACCACGACCAATAGCTCAGGAGACAAAGGCAAAGGAATTGATGGTAGGCTCAAAGAGTACTCGAGGGCTCGAGGCAATCCATACAAAGCTAGAATCACACAGAATGAGATACTTTGTTCCAACTCTTTCTATAGTTGTTGCAGGAGGCAACAATTCATTGAAATCATAGAGCACCATGAATTTTTCACAAATAAGCAGACATAGGACCATCAGCTTGACAAGGGCAATGACATTCATGAGGCCTTGGCAAACTATATATGACCACTGAGTGTCATTAGTGTAAGGGCCTCAGCCTGCATCTAGACTAATTAACAAGTGACATGCACGAAAAATTTGCTTAATAGAGGGATGGATGGTGCTCTTGATGAGGCTGCAAAGTTGCGCATCAATTTTAGCCTGTTTGGGACTAGTGAACCAAAACAATATCAAAATACCACAAGTCATAATTACGACCATCCAATTTGTCTGTGGTAAGAGGCACACTAACATAATTCGTGAAAGTGGGGGTTTTTGCAGTGGAAGTAGAACTTGCAGCAGCATGGGAACAAAAAGGAATGACCGATAGAGAGGGAAAGAAATCAAAGAATCCAGGGGCAAAAACAAAAATTAAAAAAAAAGGCAAGGTCAAACATGATCGAATGAGAAAAACAATCAGATCTGAAAAGTAGACAGTGAGGTGAGCACGATGGTTGGTGTGGCAATGGAAGGTGATGGGGGATGCACAAGCAGAAGGGATAGCAGTGGGTGTGCTGCAAGGAGAAGAATTGGCACGTGAAGGAGCGTCAGAAAGCGGACAGTAAGTTCCGGTTTAAAGGCTGAGCAGCACATGCCAACACAACTCCAATGACAAGCATTGTGGAACCTACAATGGAGGAACTGGCGGAGGAAAGCTGAAAAATAAAAGTAAAAAAAAACAGTGCTGCCAGAGTAACTCGCATAGGGCAGGAGAGGTTCTAGCAACTGAAAAGATGCACGATAGTCAGGGGAAAAGAAAATGAGAAAAGGACAGTGTGTCGCCTTGGCACACGAACTAAATAAGCTTTTCTCTTTAAACACGGACACCATGGTAAATGTGAGAGGGAGAAAAAAACATGAGAATCCTGTGTGTTGGTTACACAGCAAAGGCAAGTTTATACAGTTTGGAAGAGGGAGTCTGTACATAATTACAGGATATGCACAATTAACTATCATATCATAACAGACCCTATAATATCCTAACTCATTTATTCATAGATATTCTAACATCTCCAATGAAGAAAAAATTTAGAAGAGAAAAATATATTTACAATTGGATAAAGTCAAGAAGAAAATAAGATTAATTAAACATAAGTTTTCTCCAATTAAAAAGGGAAAAGACATACTTCAAAACATAGTTTCTTGACAGTTTAACAAATCTGGTGAAATAAAATTCCATTAAAACAAAGTCAAGAATGCTTACCAGCAGCACTTCCAAGAGCACAAGCCCAAAGAATTCTCATGGACCACTTGTCCCCGACAACTCCTCTAGCTCCCATGTCATCAAGAGAAGGGAAGAAGCTTTGGTCTGAACTGCAACGTAAGATGGGGAATTTTATGGATGAAATACTTAGCCAAAGTAAAATAAATAAAAACTTGCTGATCTATCTATTCATGAATGTCAAATGTTCATCACAGGCTAAAGAGGGTGAAGAGCTATGGTGTAGCCAAATCAAAAAGATAGCAAAAATTGTAAAAGAACTCTAGGATTTCATTCAAAGAATGAGAGGATCTATTCAAGAGCACCTCTCTAACTCTTGGTAAACCGTACTTCTTGTCATTTACTGTCTCCAATGCCTCTTGAGACTTAAAATATTCTTTTCTTCCACACTCAATTATCAACTATTTCCCCGTGCATTCCCTATTACCCCACTTTCCTCCTCAAGAATTATCATTCGCAACATAAACATAACATGGTCAATAAATTAGTCAAACAAACAAAGTTTATTAACATTGAAGGATTAGTTCCCACCAAACATAACTCTAGACTATTCTTAATCAATAGTTAGTTACAAACTCCAAGACAACTAGAACTTTAGAATAGAATCCTACAACAAACCTGTTCATACTATATAACTCCTGAAGAATGACAAATGAAAGCTCTCCCACACTCGGTGCATTCTATGGAGTAAACAAACATATTCTGATATTCATATAATTAGGAAATAAAATATTCAGAATAAAGCATGGGGTGCTGGGGAGGGCATATAAGAATATAAGATTCTATCCCATTATTTAGCAGACACCAAAATAAATAAACAAATACATGTAAAAATAAAATCAAATAACAGCAAAAACAAATTCCACACTTTCAAACGAGTGAAAAGCTAAGAAGAGAAATTGTCAACAGTGAATTCAACAACATAGACATAGGCTTAAACCCAACAGAATGGAGAATGGGTCCCGGAACACACTCCCAACACACGAAACGAACTCTCAATTGATATTGAAAAACGTAAAAGGCAGAGTTCATCTTGAATCACTAGGAACTGCGTTACTATCAGCAAACCATTGATTGAGAAAGGGAATAAAAGGGATTACCTCAGTTACTCTAAAAAAGGGTTTGCTCACCGCAGGAATGAAAAAAGTATCCACTTTCCAGGTAGTATTCTTGTGGCAACGGATCAGGTTGTCAATTTTGTGATTGGGTGAACTGATTCGGGTCAGCATTGGTGTGTTATAAGGAGTATTTCAAGGGCAGTCAAAAACATGCCTCGAATAGAGAGATTCACGCTTTTTTTTGGAGACATGAGCCGAGTCCTACACAGAAGAACCCGAACCCGATAAGTCCCACCCAGCCGGAAACCCGATCCCCAACCCTTCCCTATGCTTGAACTCTCTCCCCTGAAGTGGGAAAAATCACGAGCAGGTATTATTGCCAAGCTCGGTTACTAGTGAGACCCACCCACTCCTGCTAATGCCATTCGAAGAGAATATCAATGCTGCACTTTCCTTCATGGACATTCTAAGGCCGGAGAACAGATGGAGCTAGACCAAGCTCAGAATTCCACCACAAATGAACCACAAAGAACCGGTCCATCGTACCCGAGTGGCTGCACAACCGAACATTGCACACAAGGAGCATTAAATTCTTCTTCTTCAGTCAGGATATATCCCTGCCTCAGCCGTAATTTGTTTGGGACTTGAAGCCTTCAAACTGCAACGATGAAGAGGCGAGAAGATCAGGAATTTCGAATTTGAGTTTACCAAACAAACCCGGATACCCACCCAACCCGACACCAAACGCAACCCAACCCAGCTCAAAACTACCCATCTCCCTCTTCACTATAAGACCTTGCATCCTTTCTTCCCCATAAGCGCGGCCGTTTTTCCCCCTGCCTTGCCGACGAAAGCTCTCCTCGCCAAAGTTGTGGTCACATCCGGTTCAGTTATAGCATCTCCAATGTGCATTTTCAGTTCAATTTTATTTTGGTCTTTCATCAGTATTTGCATAACTATGTCATAATCATAAATAGTAATTCAGTAAGGCTCCAATTGGAAGATAATTGAGATTGATAGACAGATACTAAATTAAATTTCTATATTGTGTTTGATGCAAGGTTTTGAAAACCGGACCAGTGATCGAATTGTTCTAACTACTAGTTTACTAGTTTATTGGTCTAGCCGGCTCAACCGGAATAACCGTTTTATAATAAAATAATAAATAAACATACTAAAACATAACTATAGTCTAATATAAACCTTAAAAGGTCATTCAACTTTAATGAGGATGAACTAAAGCACAAACACAACACAATTAAGCCCAATAAAAACACAAAACGGCACAATTCTAGCAGCACAGCACTACGCAAAAAAAGCACAAAACACAGCACAATTAAGCACAAACACAACACCAACCCTAAACCCTAAATCCTAAAAATTTGTAATGAGGACAAACACAGCACAAATGCAGCAGAATATATGAAAGATTAATAATTAATAATTTATAAATTTGTAATGGGGTTGAACTAAAGCATAAACACAGAACAATTAAGCACAAACAAAGATTAATGAGGATGAATTAAAGCACAAACACAGCACAATTAAGCACAATTAAGCCAATAAAAACACAAAACAGCATAATTCCAGGGTTCCAGCAGCACAGCACTAGGCAAAAACAACACAAAACACATAACAGCAGCACAGCAGAGCAGCCAGAGCTAATCAATAATCAATTAATCATTCAGTAAAAACCCAAAACATTCAATAATTATTCAATGATCAATATGATTTCTGAACAGAGTATGACGGAGAGCGGTTAAGCGCGACGGACGACGGCAACCAGACGACGGCGACTAGACGACGGCGAGCAGACAAAGACCAAACGATGACCACACCAATGGTGAATGAGGAGACGGGTTGGAGACTTGGAGCAACACGACCAGACGAGGACGGAAGCTCCTCAGCGTGACGGACAACGGCGGAAGCGCGGCTGAGCAGACGAAGATGAAAGATGCCGAGCTCAAGGAAGCAGCTGCGATCGGTGACAGCGAACAGGGGTTGGAGACTTGGTGCAGAGTGAAGCTAGATGGACGGACGGACGACGGACTTTGAGTGCGACGGACGGTGGCTGCCACTCCTTGCGGCGGCGGTGTAGGCTTAGAAGGCTAGGGTTTTTTGGCTCTTTGTTTCTGTGATTTCCAAGGTTGCCAGAACCGGACCGGTCAATGAATCGGTAAGGTAACTGGTTCACTGGCTCAATGGTTCAACCGGGGTTCAACCGATTTAGTTAAATATTAAATAAAAATTATTAAAAATTTAATATATAATTTTAATTATTTGAATTCAATAATTTGTAAACTAATAAAATTTAAATTTTTACAATTTGACATAATAAACTATTCATAACAACTTCAAACATCAAAATTTATCACTAAACAAAATCAGAAGTCAAAACGCATAAAAATAACAAACACATAATGTTCTACAAAAAAAAACAATTAACCAACATTAACAACATATATTTTTATTGTATGAAACGAATTTAACTCAGAAAATCATTTTGTGATTGCATCTTCCAAAACCAGAAAATCAAAAACTAACAAAATTAACCATCAAAAAAATTAACTCAGACAAGCAGCAGCAATTCAGAATATTAATCCCAGCAACTCAGAATCACATCAGTATTATACTAACTCGGCAACTCAAAATAGTAAACCCAATAACTCAGAATCACAGAATCAGTATTATACTACCTCAGCAACTCAAAATAGTAAACCCGGCAAACTCAGAATCACATAATCAGTATTATTTAAAAAAAATTCAAAACAAGCAAAAATAAATTGAAGTACTACCGGCAGCGAGAGAGAAAGGAAGTGACGACGACAACGGAATCAGAAATGACAGCGACAGAGAAGGAAAGTGAGCTCAAACAGAGAGCAAAGAGAGAGAGAGCTTGAACAAGAAAGTGAGCTCGGATAGACAACGACCAACGGACCCAGCAATCCTTCGCGACAGATACGCTAGGAGCTTGACGCAGCCCTTCGTCGACGGCCAGGAGAGGAGGAACGTCAAGAAGATGGCCGAGCAGACTTTTCCACAGGCGACGATGGCACCCACGGCGAGAAGGGTTCGGCAACGAGTGTGGGTGATGGGTTTCGGATGGTGGCTAGTGGGTGGTGGGCTAGTGGCTGTTGGAACTTCGAAGAGAAGAGAGGGAGTGAGGGGATCAAGGGACAGATTAGGGTTTTTTGAGTGAAGGAAGAATGGGAAGGAGGGTTTGGCCGTTTGCTTCAAAAGGGGATCATAAACAACTAGTTCTATGAATAAACAAACTACAATGATATGCAGTGTTAAAAATAGGCCAATGATGAAATAATAAAGGGTTTCTCTCTTCAATTCTATGTTCAAGCTTGTAGCCGACCAGAATCAACAGAGTAATACCGTTGAAATAGTCTTCCTTCTTAGTTCTTATATACCTTAAAGAATTTCCTACAAAATGAAAATTGAACACAACACAGCCTTAAAACAAAAACAAGACAACACTCAGAAATCAATCACCTCTTCCAAACACAGCCTTAAAACAAAACAGAACAACATTCAGAGTATGAGCATTGATCACAAAAAATTGATTTCTGAAACAAAACAAAAACAGCAGAACAACATTCAGAGTTTGAGCATTGATCACAAAAAATTGATTTCTGAAACAAAACAAACAATCAACAAAACAATAAAAACAGAATTCTTTTTCCTTTAGAAGAAGAAAACAATGAAAAATGAAGCATATAATAAATCAATGATCACCAATATCCAGCAATAATCTCAAAGACAACAATAAATATACAACAACAATTTAGCAAATAAACAAGAACAAGACCTAAATAGAAAATTCAAATTAAATCGCAGCAACCTAACAATTTAGCAAATTAAAACAGCAGCAGCCCAACAATTTAGCAAATTGTCAACTTAACAAGTTCAAGAACAGAGAATCACAACAAAAACAAAAAAAATTAAAAATAACAGAGGAACAATAGATCAACAACACAAGAACAATTAGCAAATTAACAAGTTCACAATAACAGTTAAAATTTACGAGAAGAACACTAATGCAAGTGGAATCATCATGCTAATATGTTTTCTGCAAACATGCTCTTTGTGCAGCTAAAATTTTCTAATTACTAAGATCCAATTATTCTAATTTCACATGCAATCGACTTACTAAGTTTCTAAAAGCTAGAAATTATAAATCCAACCAGAAATATGGTTAAAGCATTTCATCAAACATGTTGAGTGCAGTAAAATTAAAACCAAATAAGAGAATTCAAAACTTAATATCAATGTGATAGAGAAAAGAACATAACTATTGTATACTTTACTTCAGTCTATGAAAAAAATCCAAACCACTACCAAATCAAATAGTTACTTATTGTAATAGAAATCAGAAGTTGCAGAGTTTGAAGCAGAGTATTGGTGTTGTGTGAGTGTATTGTCTGGTGGCGGGTTTAGGGAACTCACGACGGTGGTGGAGCAAGCGGGTTGGTCGCAGAGTTTGAAGCAGAGCAACGTGGCTTCCAGACGAACGCGAATGCGAACTCGAACAGTGAACGGCGAGGGAAAGCGAACGGTGAACGCCCAGCGAACGTGAACGGCGAAGAACGCGAACGAAGACGACGGCTGAACGAAGACGCGAACGTGAACGGCAAACAAACGGCGGCGGAAGCGCGGCTGAGCAGACAAAGACGACGGACGCCGAGCTCGAGGAAGCACGGCGAACTTTGAGGGCGACCGATGGCGGCAGTATGCCACTCCTTGCGGCGGTGGTGTAGGTTTACAGTGCTAGGGTTTTTTTTGGGCTCAGTTTATGTGATTTCGTTCTGAATGAAATAAAGAAAGGGAGAAAGGGGGAAAGAAACGGAGGAGCTTCCGTGTTTGTGTAAACCGGCCGGGTTCAGGTTCGGTCCGAACCAGCCGGTTCAACGGTTTTCTGATCAACGGTTTTACATATTTGACCGGACTGTTAATGTTGTCGGTTCACGATTAGATCCAGTCTAATTTTTAGAACCATGGAGGGGATAGGGACAGATTAGGGTTTTTTGAGTGAGAGGAAAGAAAGGGAAGAGGGGGTTGGGTTTCACATTTCAGCATTTCTGAAGGTAGAAAAAAAAATAAAAACTTCAAAACGACGTTGTTTCTCTCTTCTTTCTTTTTTTTTCTAGCGTCAAAACGACGCCATTTTTTTAAGAGTATGACAAAATCAGATTTTTAAAAAACCCGCCCCAATCACCAGTTAACTATTAATTCGGTCGATTCTTAAGTCGATTTTTTGCAGGACGGTTCTACGAGTCAACCAGATTGGCCAGATGACTAGATTAACCAGTCAGTCCAGTATGGTTTTCAAAACATTGGTGATTTTTTTCTAAATGAAAGAAAGAAATAAAGAAAGAAAAGGAGAGAGGGGCTTTTATTGCAAGGGAAGAAACAAAGGAGATTCATTTTTTATAAACCGGGGGGTGCCAGTTCGGTCCAACCAGCTAGTTTAGCAGTTCTCAAACGATTTTTGAAAGGGTGGTTTTTTAGTATGGATCGAACTGGAAAGTCTTATGGTTCCTGATTAGACTGGCTTAACTAGTCGATTCAGTCCGATTTTTAAAACCATGGTTTGATGTACAGTGTACAGGACTCAATATCCTGTTTGATTTAAAATACATATAAAGATCCAAATAAAAAAAATTACCTAAATACCCTTATTAGTTAAAAATATAAAAAACAAAATAAACTTTAATTCCCACCCTACGCCTTTGTCTCTCTCTTCTCCTTCTCTATCTCACCGTTAGTCCCTTGAACTTATCTCGCCATGGTTGGTTCTCCCCTCAATGTCGTGTGCATTCTCATCCCCATCTGTTCTTGCCGTCACTGAGTCTTCTCCTCACAGTCGCAGTCATTGTTCATCGTTGATTCTTCTCTTCACCTCGTTGTGTTAGCCCTCACCATCTCAAATCCTCCCCATGTTAGCTCATCGGTGTCTCAGCTCTTCACGTGCCGAGTCTTCTCCTTGCCTCACTGTCCCAGCTCCAAGCCGTCTCAGATCATTGCCGCTTGAGCTCGTCACTGTCTCAACTCTTGGTCGTCCTAACTTCAGACTCTATTTTAATTGTTATATCACAATCATGAGGTTCATCACATTCAATAGTTGGGAGGAGACTTCAGTTTTCTGTTGGTTGGTTATCTGGTGGATTCACTACCGATGTCGGCAATAATGAGGATAACAGTGGTGGAGGAGATGGAAGTTTCAATAAAGATGTATAGTTTGGGAGGAAAGGGAAGGTAGGGTTAGATTTGGAATTTGGAATTTGAAATTTTAGAAGGTATTTTTGAAAATATATGGTATTAAAATTTTAGTTTTCGTTATTAAAAATTTCAATCACTATGTCCATACTTTTTTATGTACTAAAAAAATTAAAATTTTACGTTCTACAACTGAAATTTTCTAACCATCAAATACAATATTGAATCTCAGTCCTCCAATCCCAATTCCAGTTTCTGAAAACAAAGACTACTTAATAAATATCAGATTCATTAATTTAATGGTTAGTATCAATTTATTTTAAACTTTATATGAGATGATAAATTTAATCGGTTTTTTACCAATATCATTTCATTTATCATTTCTAATATGAAATGAAATTTGTAGTCATTCTCATTTCATGTACATGTCAAATTTAAAACTCCAAAAAAAACACTCATTTGAGTTGTTCTTATTTATATAGATTTTTAATTCCAAAATTAAATGGTTCGAATTACAATTGCGAGTAACGCACCAACCATTCAAAAATTTAAGGTGATTACTACGGTACGATGATAAATTCATAAGTACTGTTACGTTTAAAATATAGACAAATAACAATAAGACATGCGAAATTTATTTTCTACGTCAGCATTTAATTTTTTCTTTTTTAAATATATATTATATCACCACTTTTACTAAACACCCTTTTAATTAAATAAAAATAAAAAATATTTATTTATTTAATTTTATAAAAAGTCTTAAACATCCTTCCTTTATTTGATTAGACAAAAATACCCTTTTAAATTAATCAAATTTTAGAATTCAATTAATCATAATCTTATAGTTTCAAATAATTTAAACAACAAAATAAAAGCATATTAAAAAAACAAAAATTAATCTTTCTTCATCTTCTCCAATTCCCCTAATCATTAGTGTCCTCCTCTAAAGCAACGCAAAACATATCAAAAAAATAAAAAATCAATCTGTTCTTCATCTTCTCCTAATATCATTCGTGCCCCCATCCCCTCTGAAGCACACCAAAACGGCAAAACCTAGCAAAAATTGATTGCATTGACCTCGGTAGCTAGCCACCCACAAAATTTAAAGAACTTAAAGGAATAGGAAGGCTAAACCACTCAATTGGGCAAACGTTGCGTCTTTCTCCTCTATGGAAGTTCTTTGAATGCCCCTTCACCCTCCATCGTCGAGCCCCTTCGCCCTCCATCGTCAAGCCCCGTCCAGCTGTCATTGTCCAGCGCCTCTCCCTTTCTGGCAGCCACCGCGTCTTCCTCCACTCATCCCTGCACTCTGCCACTCTCTATCTGCATCATCAAGAATTGAGCCTTTGACTCAGGTTGGTTCTTGATTTTTTTGTCTGATTTTTCACTGCTTCTATTTGTTTTTTTGTTCTGTTCTTGAGTTAACTATGGTTTGTTCCTAAGTATTTTAGTACTTGATTTTAGTTATGATTTTTAAATTTCTTGATTCTTGGTTGGCATATTTTCTGCGGTTCTCTAATATTCTCTTGGTTGCTATTCTTGATTCTTGATTTTTGTTATGATTTTTTAATGCTTCTATTTTTTTCTGTTCTGTACTTGAGTTGATTCTGTTCTTTGATTTTTGATTCTTGATTTTTCACTGCATCTATTATGATTCACCATAGCACGTTATTTGATGTTATTTCATATACGAGTGTTTCATTTATATCATAATTAGTAATACAACTCTAAATCTTTGAAGTTTGGCTAATTATAATTCATAGAGCATGCTACAAATCATTTTTATAGAACTCAGAAGAAAATTGAAAAGTTGCATGCCTATTGAAAGTTGAAACCAAATTAATAGTACTGTTTTAACTCTTTCCTAGTAGTCAATAGCATAAATATGCATTTGGTTTAAATATGCATGTAATGTTACAAAGAATTTGATCCTTGTTACTTATCTAGCTTAAATATGTATTGTTTTTACCTTCTTGACTAAACAGATTTTTGTCTCTCTTAATGACTTTTAGTTTATCACTGTAAAATTGATGAGCAAACTAGAGAGTTTTAAGGAATTAAGACAGCGATGAAAGAAAGAAATACTTGCTATTTAATTCTTTGTTGATTGTCATTATCAATCTTATATTTGGTTTAATATTTCTTTAATGGCATAGAACTAATGTTATTTTTTGTGCCTTAAAATACTAGTGAAGTCACTATCATAGTACTAAATATGCTTCAAGGATTTGGCCAATTTTAAGAGCTAGGTTCTTGTCCTCGTCTATGTTTCACTTATTTTTTATTTTATTTTTATTTCATGACTTAATAATAATAATAATAATAACTATTTCTGTGTTTCCATTCACTCACTTCACTTTCACACACACTCTCCTCTCTGCTGCTTCTGTCAGTGCTCTTTAATTTTGCTCCATAAAACTGTTGCAACACTAAGCTTGCTTTTCTTCATACAGTCACTCAAACCCTGTCTTGTGACCCTTTTCAGGTTTGATCCTCAATCTTTATTTAATTTTGTTTTCAGTATCTCAGGTGTGTGTTAATTCACCAAAGTTTGTAACTTTCTCTGTGATTCTCTGAGCTGTTATGTTTTCTCTGGGTTTTGTCAATTATTATTATTATTATTATTATTATTATTATTATTATTATTATTATTATTATTTTGAAAAAAAATTCTTTTTTTTGAGTGAGCTTGATTTATGTTGTTTGTGGTGTTTGGCTTGGAATTTTGCTTGGTGTTTAAGGTTTTATAATGAGTTGGTGTGTGAGTAGATATGTTGTAGTTCATCTTGGTCTTTTATCTTTAATGTGAAGCCTTTTTTCTATAAAGGTTGGTAAGCTATGTGAAACCACTTTCTCTTTTTGTCTTTGCTGTTTTGGTTGATTAGAACTATTGTAGAATTTTTCTGCCTTTATTTCATAGGGTTATTGTCCCAGTCTATGGCCAATAAGTCAATAACCCTATTGTAGAATTAAAAGTAGAAAGTGAAATTAAAAGTCAACAAAACAACGAGTGGATATGGATAATTGTGCTGAGTGGATATAGATAATTGTGTTTTCAAATTCTATTTCTCTTTGCTATTTTAGGTAAAAGCTGAGCAAAACTGGTTTGATATAAATGCTAACTCAGTTGAATTAGTTACTTATGGCTGGTCGCATTTTTTTAAAATAAGTAGGTTCACATAATTGATCTAGATTCTAAGATCAACAAGCTTTTGTCATGTTTAGGGTGTAAGAACCTTGATCTCAATGGCTAGAAACTACGATGTCTAGGATAGGTAGTTAGAAAGATTAACACTTCTGATATCCAAATCATGTTTAAACATTTTAAATATAATATTATGAATTTAATTTGATGGTATGTAATCATGTTGTCTGCCATATGCTATGCTGGTCGGGTGCGGTGCTGCCAAAATATTTAAGTATTTCTCTAATATCAGTAATTAGTGGTGCTGTTTCAATGGTTACAAGGTCGACTGGTTTAGGAATTAGATAAACCATGGTCTGTTTTATGGTTATCTTGTATGGCATTGAAGATATCAAAACATTTGCTCCTGAAGACTAATGAGTTCAAGTGTGTGAATACTTTTATTTCTCTAAGAAAGAACACATTGCAATTGTGCTTAACTACTGTATAATTGTCAGCGTGATGTGTACACATGGAAGTATAGTCATTGTTGTCTTAGTCAACACATGGTTCAATGATTAACAGAACAATGTATTTTATTCAATTTGCTTCCAGAGTTGGCGTGTTTGGAGAGTCTTGAGATTTCTTACAGTAAAGTCTAATTTTGGCATCAGTTTTCTAAAAGGTACTTTCCGTTTCCTTGCATTTTCATCTTCTTCCTTGGATTTTTCTTTGTTTTCTTTTTTTATGTGAATATATGGTTATAATTATGAATGCAGCTATCAACCAATCAGTTTGTCTTTTCTGGGAAAAAATTTCAGTTATATATCCAATCTTCCTTGTGCTTTATTTCTTTGATGTAGACTTCAGTTGTATAAATCACTCTTGGAAAAGTCTTTTTGTTTTTTCATTTGTCCTTGTAATTTCTGTAGTTGATATTGTTTATGTTAGTCAGTAGACATGTTGCAGTGTGAACTATAAACAGTACCGATATACAATACTAGCATCTCAGCTTGCCACTTTGAACAGAATTCTTGAGTTTCAGTATTTCATAATTATCTATGCTTCATTAATTTTCGATGATGTCCTGGTTCATTTCAGGGTTGCAAAAGCTTTTCTTACTAAACTTGGAAGGGTGCCTTGTAACAACTGCATGCTTGGATTCTCTTGCAGGTTTAATTACTTGATATACTTTTATGCTTATTATGTTGCTGATCTAGAAAATTGGTCGCTTTATTATATTTCCTAGAAACAATACAACTATACAACTACTAAACCTATAAACTAGCCAACATATTTAAGGATATCCTGCAGTGGTGCCATTTGTGAGAATGGTTGAATTCTTGTCTTCTCTCTCTATAACTCTGCATCACCCTCCAAAATGACACTTCTGCGCCCCACATTCCAAGCAAATAATAAACCCTCATCTTCATGGTTCTTTATTTTAGATGTAGGTTTGATTTGTTCTTGTACATAATAAACACAAGAAATAACTGGTACCAAACCTGCTTTGAATTTTAATATCTGATTTTAACACGTTTTCTTTATCTGAGGTAAAAAATGTATTAAGGAAATAGGATAAAAAATAAATAAATTAAAAAAGAAAAAGGAAAGAGAGATGATTAGTTTAAATTTCTGTAATAGAAATGGGGCCAAATAGCCATGAGTAGGTCAATTAGAAGTATTACTATAGTAGCCCAATTAATTGTAGTATGCTTTGGAAGCCTACAAAACCATTTTTCTTAAAGAAAAGATGAAAAAGAAAGAAGAAAGAAGCTGCTTTGAGAGGGACAAATGTGTTTGAACAAATTTTTATGATAGGGTTAGAATACGAGTTAAGTCTCAAAGTAGTCCCTGAAGTTGCACTCGAGTTTCAAAATAATCCCTGAAATTAATAATTACCCAAATTGATCCTCGAAATTGCACTTTGGGACTCATAGTAGTCCCTGAGGCATTTTCCGTTCATGGAAACTTTAAAACGATGTCATTTTGAACAAAAAAAGCGTAGCATAGAAACCCCCCCCAAAAAGAAGCGTAGCGTAGAACCCCTCCCCCCACATGCCCAATCTGTTCCCTTCCCTATTCCCAACCTTTCCCTTCCCCTTCTCCATCCCCAACCCGTCCCCTTTCTCTCCCCCAACCCTTCCCATTCTCCTTCTGTTTTTCCAATCTGACGCCATTCTCCTTTGTCTTTCTCCTCTGCTTCCCCATACCCAACAAACTAATGCTAGCAACCTTCTTGGTTTTCACCTCACTTTTGTTACCCTCAGACTTCTTACTCTTTGATGAAGCAGGTTGCTGAGGCTTCAACTTTGGAATGGGGACCAAGGGAACCTGAGATCCTTGAGGCTTAACAACATATGGAGCACATGGCATCCATGTATAAGGCATGAAGGCCATGGGAGCAGCATGAGGATACATCCAGGAACAGGTGGCGGAGGAGGGCACATCCCACCAACACCCAATTGCTGCCTTAAAGTGGCGTTCTCAGCCATCACAAACGAAATCTTGCTACTCAAATCAGCAACTGTTAAATGTATTGACCGCACCTCCTCAAGCTCTTTCACATAGTGCTTCTTTCTCTGCCTCGAAAGCTATACACTTTCCCTGTTTCTCATTAATCTGGCCTTCTTCTCGTCGTCGTCATCAACCACCAAATTCTGTTGGGTCTTGTTCTCCACAGGCGCTGATGATCTTCTGAATTTGGTTGTTCTAGTCTCAGCACTCCCTTCACTCTGATCTTGTTTTCTCTTTAGATCACAACCTTTTTCATTATCCTCCAATTTCACGTTCCGATCCAAAATTGTATGTGCATGTGTCGATGAAATTTCCCTCTCGTAACGGCAACAATCAAGTGAGGGAGAGTTCATGGTTTCATATACACCGACCTGCTACCGTTCCCCGATCCCTGCGAAGAAATCGCACCATTTGATGACTCTTCCCTTTCACCGCACGAATCAGAATCATGCGACGGAAAGCTCGAGTCTTTCACAACAGCAGAGTCATGAAGATTCGGTGAAAGCTCGCGCTTGTAGCTATCTGACTCTGAGGAGGACTGAGAATTCAAAAATCTAGAAATACCAGAGCTCCGATCGCCATAAACAGCACAGGATCTTGATTTCGGTGAGTCTAAATTAGCGGCGTCACAATCTGAATTCTTACCAGAACAATTAGGTTGGGGAAGTAGAAGGGGAAGGGGAAGGGTTGGGGGAGAGAAAGGGGACGGGTTGGGGATGGAGAAGAGGAAGGGGAAGGTTGGGGAAGGAAAAGGGGTTGAACGAAAAATGTTTCAGGGACTACTATGAGTCCCAGAGTGTAACTTCGAGGATCAATTTAGGTAATTATTAACTTCAGGATTACTTTGAGGCTCGAGTGTAACTTCAGGGACTACACTTAGCTCGTTAGAATACAGATACTATAATTTAATCAGTTTTTACAACACCAACATAATGTTTTCTTTTTATCAAAGTGACCCAAAATAATACATATTTACAATATTTACTTGCTAGGCATTGAAAACTTAGTAAAAATTATTTGGGTATAAGAACCTCTATCTATAATACAAAGGCATTTTGTATGATAACTAGGAAGAAGTGGTTTATACTTTATACCAAGAATAAGCTATTCAAGATGACCATAGAATAAAAATTTTTTTTTCTTCTTTTTTAATTTATTTATAGGAACTAACAAGTAACAATTACTTCTTGCACATGACATAAATTGGGGGGATTGGAAATATGACATTAGTAAAGAAAATCAATGAGTAAGGACATGACAGGACAAGACACTGATGGAGAGAGACACAAAATTTTGTGTTCTTATATTCTGTTTGGTGATAAACTAGAACAAATTATGAAAATTCAATTTATTCTCATTTTTTTTTCATTCAAAAAACTTGAGATGAAAAATATAACAATAAAAAATATAATTATAAAAAATTAACAAGAATAATGAAAGAAAAAATAAAAAATAAGTTGTGTCCCTTGTTAGTGTCTCCGTGTCCTTCCTGTCAGGATGGACACAAAATACACTAATTCAGTGTCTCTGGACACCTTGTCTCTGTCCATGTCTCCTCTGCCAAACATGATTTTGTGTCTCAATGTCCCTATCTCAGTGTCCTGTCTCTGAAAACAAACGCAGCCTAGGGAACTGAAATCTTCTATCCCATTTTCCTGTCTCCTTAGTTCCTTCAATGAAAATCTAACACCTGTAAAATCATGAGACCTCCCTTTTTCTTCTATTTTAAGATTCTCAAACCCAACATCTTCAAAATCATTCACACAGAAAAATGGGATAGAAAATTTGAGTTCCCAACTACAAGCACCTTGTTCATCAAAATTGCACTATACAAGTTCCACTTTTTTAAATATATAGATTTGTTCACCACCAGAACCTAGTACTTACAAGGCTATACTGAAAAGATAACTACCACCCTAAACTCAAAAACTGGAGGAAAAAACAGAATGTGTAACCACCTAATCACAATCTCTTAAAAGCATTCTATCAACCCCTCATACTAAACACAACTATGGCAAATCAATTTAATGAACTAATTAGATTGTCAATAATTAGAATGAATTTGCATTTAATATAGATTTAGCGTAAATTGATATATAATAACAACTCTTTTTTATCATTGTTATGTATTTTTATTCTCAAACACATAACACTACAAGCTAATTACAATGGTACAAACGTGAAGAAATAATTGAGCTGCTTCTGTTGAGGCAAGTTCTATTCCTAACATAAAGATCTGTCAAGAACCAACTAAAATTTTGAACAAGTACGTACTATTTTTTTGGTTTCTTGTATTATAAATTTATTCTGAATGGTCTTGTATAATTTTTTAATAATGAGTATATTTATTCACATCTTTGATTAAAATAATAAAATAGAAATTATGTTTATTCTTTAAAAAAATAAAAAAAGAAAGAAAAAAGAGAAATGCAGCTAGGCATCCTCACTATTATCGGCGCCGTCGTCGCATCTCCGCCAGCCGCAATCCCCACTGCTCAAGCTCCTCTCCTCCGTTGCAACATGACTCACTTCGCAACTTGTATCTCTCTCATTCCTATTTCACTGCACTGCCCCTGTTTTGCCGGTACCACTGCTCAAGCTCGCCTCATCCATTGTAATGCGTCTTGCGTCGCAACTTATGTGGTGTCGCATCTCTTCTCCTCTGTCTCGTTCGTCTGTTGCAGATCCCCCGTTCTGCCGCGCTTTCCCCTCCTCCTTCATTCAATTTCTTTGAGTATTCTTATTTTTCTGAGTTAATTTCTTTGATTGTTGATTGTTGTTAACAGGAAGAATTGTTGATTGTTGTTTTTCTTCAGTTAATTACTATTGCTTTTTTTCAAAATTCGGAGTTAATTTTTAACTTTGATATGAGTTAATCTCAGAATTTTGTTCTCAGTTAGTTGTACATATTCTTCATGTTAATTATATTTTTGTATTCTTTTATGTAAAAGCTAAATGGACTTTGGTTTTTTCATAGTGAATAAAATGAGATTTTGACCCTGCATGAAATGTTCTAATGTTACGGTGAACCCAATCCATCATTGAAGGACAAAATGACTTTAGACTCAATAGCTAATTCTGTTGAGCATTTGACCCAAATAGTCCAATCTCTTGTTTAACTATTGGAAAATAATGTCAGCTCTCCCTCTAAGGTGTTTAAGGTCTTTGGTTCCAAATCTAAGACTCTTAACCAACAAAGTAGTGCATCAAATAATCCATTGTTGCTATGCTGTATTGAGAAGGATAAGACAGATCTGTCCATTGCTAAAAAAAGGAGAACAGATTCATTTGCTCTAATCAATATTCCTGGATTAGAGCTACCTAGTGTGAATACTAAGTAATAAGTAGTTTATTATTATTATTATTATTATTATTATTATTATTATTATTATTACACTAATAACAATTTTTTTTATACATTTAGTGGGTGCAAGTCTGTTTTAGACTAACAGCTTCAATGTGTTTGGACGATACTGAACTTGCAATTGCAGCATACTTGTATGGTAATCATTTGATGGATAAGTAAGTAAACTCAATTAGAATTTTATTTGTTAACGGTGTTGTTGATTTGTTTAGCTATTTTTATTTATGTTAAATTATCTTTGGTAGCTACGAGGAGGATATAGTATTTTCAGAGCTTACATCTCGCAGAGATGTATTCAGGAGCTTGATGCCAGGAAAGCCAATCGTTTCTCTTGTGCTAGACTTAGTAGCAGATATGATGAAGACAGAGTTGACCAGAGAAAGTGGTTATTGGTTTTTACCTACAACTTTTGCGGTAAATATATAGGAGTGTATACTAAAATAATATTGGTAGTTGTTATTTGTATTGTGCATATAAACTAGTGGCTGAAATAATGTAGCTGTCAGAGAAGACAAAATTGGATCCCAACCGTCTGCCGTCTTGTATCACATATGTTTATTTGGGCAAAGTTGACTGCTTAAAAAGAGTAAGTTTATATCATTTTAAATTCATATTAGCAAATATTGGCATAAAATAATTTTAATAACTAAAATGACTTTCTCTTGATTAGGTCTTTATCCCTGTATCTGAAACTACGGACGAAGGTCATGAACACTGGTACCTCGTAGTGATTGATCGTGTTAAAAGACAAATTATTTTGCTAGACCCATTACCCATTGAGAAACAGTTCAAGCGAAAGAGGACATCTTTGAAATTAGTAACTATATTTTCCTTTTTTTGTTAATTATCTACATATATGACTAAAAAGAAAACTCTAACATAGACATAAACAGGCCATTTATTTGGATGAGGTATTGGAAGATCGTTCATTCTATGACTTTGAGACCACTCCAAATCTGATTTCTTCACAGTTTGAATTTGAAGAGCCAGAAGGCCTTCCCACCCTCGAAGCTGGATCGTAAGATCATATAATTAGTAATTATTGATATGAAATTTATGCGATTATATAATACTCTAATATAGCTTCCTCGATATATAGGAGTGACGCGGGTGTGTGGGTTACAAGTTGGATGATAGCTTGTTTTGAAGATGATCATTTTAACATAAAGGTAATATGATGCACTAATCTTTTCCTTGTTCTTTCTTTTATATTTAGGTAGTTAAGCCTAATGTGTAATTATTCAAATTTTATTAGGTGGATGATGGGGTTCGCATGAAGATTGCAATCTCACTCGTGTCAAATAATCATAATATGATAAGCTATAGGGTCAAAAAATGCCATTGAAAATCTTAATAAGCTGTATGATAATCACCATCGTGATGATGATGAATTTCCACAAGATTAGATTTACAACATAGGATATTTTTTATTATTTTTGTTTTTATTATTTTCTTGTGGGCATATGAACCGTCTAGTGACATACGACATTATATTTTGTTTACATTTGTGTTGGTATTTGATAGCCGGATTATTTAATGTCTCTATTTGACTATGTATGAATTTATACTCTTTTGGTGATTGAAATTTAGTTCTTTTATACTCTTTTAGTTCGGTGGCATCGTCTTTCTTGAAAGCATGTTTCTCTTGCGGGGATGACCCTACTTAAGTTCCAGAAGGTAAATTTCTTTGTCATTTTTTTCCTATTGATCTTTCATGTTTTCTAGACATGGATAACCTTGTTAGATTGATTCGGTCTTCTTAGTCTTTCAAGGTTTTTCATGAGTACAAATTTACCGTCTGTAGAACTAGGAGCAATGCAAATTACATTATGACATCTAGTTATTGTTGGAAGTCTTCCATTGCAAATGATATTTAGAAAAGGAATATGCCACATCTAGTTTTTTGTAATTTAGATATTCATTCCTTTTTGTTTAAATCTGTGCATGAAATTTGATATCTAATTCCCCCCTTTCCAAATATTTTCTCAGAACCTGCTCAAAACTCTGTTAAGTACTTAACTTGGCATAGAACTACATCATCTCGATCTTCCTCATCCAGAAACCCTGTGGGAGCAAACTCAAGAGATGATACAGAGGCATTTGCAAATAATCTCTTTAACACGTCTTGTATGATATCCAGAAGCCATGCATCAACTTTGGATAGGCTATAAGCCTGGGAAAGGAAGCTCTATGATGAAGTGAAGGTAGCATATACTTGCTCATCAATAATTATGTTAGCATGTTGTATATTTCCTGTTATTCCACTTTGGTAATATAATATTTCCTAGAATACTTGTTTTGGATCTTTAGACTAACCCAGAAGTAGTTTTGTTGAAAACTAAGTACACTCCAGAGAGTAGTAACATCTCCACATTTAACTTTCAATGACATTTTTTGCTTCTTCAAATTACAGGCTAGTGAGATTGTCAGGAAGGAATATGACACGAAGTGTAAAATCTTGAGGCACCTGGAATCAAAAGGAGAAGAGACTCATACAATTGATAAAACTTGAGCTGTCGTTAAGGATCTGCACTCAAGAATCAGAGTTGCGATTCACAGGATTGACTCTATATCAAAGAGGATTGAAGAATTAAGGGACAAAGAGCTTCAGCCACAAATTGAGGAGTTGATTGAAGGGCAAGATCTTCTAGGTTTATATATGTATATATTGATTAATAATTGTTTAAAAATATTTATAAAAGGTTCCTGATATATTTTTTGTACATGTTGTCGATATATCATCTCCATTTGTTAAAAGGTTTACGTGGATGGATTTAAATTTATAAACATAAAAATGCTCTCAAAGCTCAATATTCAATCACCAATCTGTATGCCTTTTCTGGTTATGGTCATTCTATTTTAAAATTACCATTGTTTGAAATTCTTATCCATTTTTTAGAGTTCAGACCCATTATTATGGTTCTGGTGTGAGGACACTGCTTTCCTCCTCTCCTTTTTGTTTTGGCTTGTATACCTATCATTTTTTGCTCTTCAAATCCAGAAGTGCGTATGATTTCGAATCCATTTGTGCTCTTCTAAACTTACATTTCTATGTTTAACTTTTCTAATAGATAATATAAGATTGCTGGATCTTATTTTCCTATTGCACCAATGATTATCAACCTTTGAATTCCCGTTTAATGATTTTGGATCAATAAGAAACTTATGTTTTCCTTAGTCAATGAGAAGTCTAGTTTATGCATGCACATTTACTTATTTTGAAAAAAAAACTGCTTTTTGTTTTGTATTTCATCTGTTTGTGCTTGAATGGCAGGTTAAGCAGGATGTGGGAAGTGATGTTTGAATGTCACAAGTTTCAGTTTCATATCATTTCAGTATTGTATAACAATAGTCATGCTAAAATCACCATGCATTCTGAATTACATAGGCAGATTACCAGCTATCTTGAAGATGAACTCCTCTTTCTATCATCAAGCTTGACCAAATGGATTGGAGCTCAGAAATCGTATCTGGAGGCTATATCTGGATGGCTCAACAAATGTGTTTCATTTAAAAAAAAGTCAACCAGGAAGAGAAGAAAGCCGCAATCTGAGCTCCTGAGAGATCATGGCCCTCCAATATATGCCACTTGCATTGTTTGGTTGGAGAAGCTCAATGGGTTTAAATTATTCTTCTTTTTTATTTTATTTTTTAAAAATAACATACAATAAAAGAATGACATCATCAATTAGAGAATGTCAAAATCATTCTCCTAAACGTAGTTTGTGTGTGTGTGTGTGTGTATATATAATGTATATAGTAAATTAGTCATACTAATTATTCGGTGCATTGAAAGAGGGTGTTCATTAGATTCAATAGCTTGCTTCTAAATACACTCTTCTTTTGATTTCTTATTCAGTTGATTGAATTGGCAAAGAGGAAGAAATTTTTCCATTCATCCAATTTGACTAGGTTATGTTTATCTGCTTAGGTACCCTAAATATTTTACTTTCCTCTTAATTATCACCCATTTTAGCATTCATTCTTGTATTGAAAAGATAGTAACAAGTTTGATCCAATATATCTCTGAACATAGAATATTTGTTTTTATGGAAATAAGCTATAAATTACTTGTTAATTATATAAAATACATGTAAAAAATTAACAAATGATTATATAAATATATATTGTGCCTAATTGCTTAACTATCGTACCAAAATAGGAAGAAACAAAAAGAAAAGAAGAAAATCTTATTCGTTAGATTAATACACCACTTGTGTTATAACTTGTGCTCCCAACATAATTTAATGGTCAAGGAGAATCAAACTAAAATTTGGTACTTAAATTTTATAACCATGAAAAGTATATCTTTCCTTTTTACACCAATTTAGTTACCATAAGCTGTTAAATATGTCCGTTAACTACACGTAAGTATCCAATTAACTAGATTGACAAAAGAAGGATCAATTCAAGATTATAATAACTTCAAACTGATTATAACTGATTATCAAAATAAAAAGAGTGAATACTCAAATTGCAACAGTGGCCAAGTCTCATACCACTAAATGGGATTAACAACATAGATCAAATGGCATAACAATTATGTTCAAACCACAGAAAGAAAAATTCGCTTATGATTATCTAGATCTCCTCTAGCAAGAACAAAATTTAAAGAAAGAATATGTATATACTCGGCAACTAAATATGTCTGATCAAGCATTCACAAACACACATGGCAATGAAGAAAGAGCTATAAACCTAAACTCAAGTCTTGACATCTACAGAAATATGCTGCAGCACTTCAACATTTTAATTGACTAACATACATAGTTTGCGTAACAAAAATGATTTGCAAGTATTTTATGTGCTGAAATGGGAAACCCACCTTTAGTGATAGGTAGGGAAACAGAAATTAAAGTATAAACAAGTATTGGATAATAAGTTAACCTGAGACAATGCCATAGTGCATCATAATGAAGACCAACAATTCTCCGATTCCTCTTTCTATTGCAATCTCCACCGCGTTTAACCACTGGTAATTGCTTAATGCCCTTGGCTTCCATTAACTCCTTGGCCACAGCCAAACTGGTATTGGGATAACAGGTTAGAAATCCACGCTCTCGTCCACGATAGGTCATGCCTCGAGTACAAATAGAGGAAACTAAGCATGTATTTGCCTGTCAAATATTTAATTTAAAATATTATTTGAGACAAGACTAACCAGCAGGTATTGTAGATAGTATAACTGAGATTTTTCAAGAATAAATCAGATAGCTGTCAGACATGGCCTGAGAAACCTGAAAAGAGCAATAATGACATTAATAAAGGCATAAAGTTAATGGAAAAAAAAAGGATCACATGTCAGCATTCTACTGGAGAGTTAACAAGAGAAGGATTATTTTTATTAATTAAAATCTTTTATCAACCTTAAGATTTTTGAGATGAAGTTCCTCGTCAATTGCTTCATGATCAGCAGCATCACCAACAACAGAGAGTTCTAAATCATCAGCAGCATTTGCCTGTCTCCAATTACCTTCATTTTCATCAGCAGGTGAAACTGGAGAATATCCTTTAGGTGAGTTTTTTGTATCAGATTTGTTGTCAATTTCCTTCTTCTAGTTTGTCACAGAAGGAGCCCATATTGCTAATCCAACAGCCCCCTAGGTACAAAGTTTATAGTAACACAGTACGACAACTGTAATCAATAAGAATTACAATAAGATAAAGCACTCCCTTTATAATAAAAATATTATGTAAAATCAATAAAATATTATGCCATAGAGAAACAATTTTCTTCTGCCTTGCTTTAACATAAGATACAGGGAAACAACCAATGAGAAAATGAGCATGTAAGAATATACCAAACATCTTCTCTTGTTCATTCGAGGTAAAAGAATGCAGTTTGCAAATTCTTCATTTCATTAAACATAAGAATAGGAAAGCAGCAGAAAACTGCACATGTAACTAACTTGCAAGACATAAAATAAACATTAAAAAAAGGAGTTACTATTGATAGAACTAACTAACCTCTTCAGCTAACACTTCATTGTTTTTCATTGCATTGAGCCAAAAAACAGGTACTCCTTTTTCTACAAAACCAAATCAAAATGTTATCAGTGAATGAATTGAAATGCTATTTAAAGAAAAGGTGTGATCTTGTAATTAGTACCTTCATTTTTTTCAGCACCTGCAGTTTTTTCCTCTGCTATTCCTTCAACTTCAGTGACACCATTAACTATCTCAAAGCACTGCATCCATTAAGAAATGGTTGAGGGATACAGATTCTTTTTCCTTTTTTTGGTAAAAGGATTACATAAAATAGAATGTAATCACATAAAATGGCTGCGCAGATTACAGTGTATTAAGACCCACAGGTTCCTATCAAAATGTGAAACAAATGAACATTCTTGCTCTTGGTCCAATCATAAGACTGGCTGTATTTTCCTTTTTTCAATTGGGGTTTTGGCTTGTTTGCTTTTATTTGATCCAAATACCCGAATGGGGTATATGTTTAGTTTACAGTTTTTTATTTTAAATTCATTCATGGGAAACAAGTTATCAATTGAAGTATATCATGCAAAAACAAACTGAAATCATGAAGCAATGTACAATATGAAAACTGTAGAGATAAATATAATAGGGGGTGTTTGAGCAAGCCAACAACAAATTCAAGGTTCGATGATAATCAGTAACAAATTCAACTCTGATGATTTTTAGCAAAGAAAAAAAATTAAACTTAGTGATTATTCAGCAAGACAGCAAGAAATTCAAGATTCAATCATTAATAAATTAATTGATTACCAATTCAACATCATCTCAAAATACAGGGAGAAGGGAATCTGGGAAAGGGAGAACAGGGGAAGTGATGATGCATGGACTTACCAAGGGCGACTGGGTGACGAAGAGGACCCGACCCCAGAAGAGGACGAGCGACGAAGCAAGTGACGACCCTACGACGGTCCACGATCCACGGCGACTCGCGACGGTGAGTACTTGAAACCAGAAGACGATTAGCGACGACGATCCGACGAGTGCTTCTGTCATCAGCGAGGAGGAGCCCAAGGAAGGTCGCGAGAAGTTGAAATGCCGGCGATGACCTCAATTGCGAGACAAGAGAGGAGAGAGGGAGAGATCTTGCGTGCGATGCACGGTGAGACAGATGAGAGAGATCGAGCAGAGAAAGACAGAGAGAGAGGATAGGAAGAGGAGAGAAGAAGATGAAGAATACTGAAACCTTCAGAGGCGTGAACGAGAGGGTTTCTGAACCCAGATGAAGAACAATTTTGGTTTTTTTTTTGTTTTTTTTAATATGTTGAACCCACATGAAGAACAATTTTGGTTTTTTGTTTTTTTAATATGTTTAACCCAGATGAAGAACAATTTTGATTTTTTGTTTTTTAATATGTTTTTGTTTTGTTGTTTCAATTATTTGAAACTATAAAATTAGGATTAATTGAATTCTAAAATTTGATTAATTTAAAAGGGTATTTTTGTCTAATCAAATAAAGGAAGGATGTTTAAGACTTTTTATAAAATTAAATAAATAAATGTTTTTTTATTTTTATTTAATTAAAAGGGTATTTTAGTAAAAGTGATGATATAATATATATTTAAAAAAGAAAAAATTAAATTCTGACGTAGAAAATAAATTCCACATGTCTTATTGTTATTTGTCTATATTTTAAACGTATCGGTATGTATAAATTTATCATCGTACCGTAGCAAACACCAAAATTTAATGATTCAATTGTGATCAAATCAATATAATTTAAATTTAAAATAAAATTTTTTAAAATATAAGATATAATTTCTATATGTCTTAATTTAATAATTCAATGACAATTCAAAATTCCACTTTTCACTTAATAATTTGTCTATTTTTCATCATTGAAATTTTCTATTCAAAGTTCAATTATTTAACATAAGAATGGTAATTTCTCTCGCCAGGTTGAGCATATGCGAATATTTACTCGCTAGAAATAGATATAAGAGATTTTCTACAAAATTTCTCGCTGTGTGGGTACTTATATGATACCTGTATGTGTGAAATGACTAAACATTCAAACATTCTGTCACACACTCTCAACATCTCACCGGTCATCATTGTCGCACCCTCACTATGTCTTATCACCACCCTCCTCCAATTGGTATTTCCTTGTCAGACTCCCAACTTTTATCGGCACCCTCACTCTTTCTGACAGCCACCCTCCTCTACCATCGTCCTCGCTATCTTAGGCAGAATCATTTCTGCCAGCAAAGTACTCATCACCGCCTCCAACTGCCTTGTCGTTGTTGCCTCCAACAACATCATTGCTGTTGATCGTCACTACCTTTAGCATCATCTTCGCCATTCATTGTTGTAAGAACCCGATTTTTCATAAGATGATTTTTCGATCCTTCTGTTATTAAAATTCGAAAAATCTGTGAATCACGGTTCACTTTGTTTTAACAATATGTACCCATAATAATAATAATAATAATAATAATAATAATAATAATAATAATAATAATAATTCTCTACTAAAACATTTTTTATATAAGACAATAAGTATTTTTTTAATGATGACATTTAATTATCGGGTCCAAATTCAATTAGTAAGAAACTTTTACCGGTATTCTTTGGTCCATTTAACTTCAGAAAAATATTTTAGAGATCTTTTAGAGCTGAGATAACATATACTACAAGAATAAGGCCGATTAGCTACCACAAAAATAGTCGAAAAATCATCGTTAGTCTGATGCAAAATATAATTTGTGATGGATTAGCTACCACCTAACAGCCAATGCTTTCCTCGCTAATTACAAGTCGCAAATTAGTGAGACAAACACAACAGTCACTAATTCATCGGAAAGACTTTTAGCGACCAAATGGATAGTCACAAATCTATCGCTAAATTGTAAGCTAATTCCATAGAACAAATAGACTAAAAAGTAGTCGCTAATTAGCAACAAACTCTACTGCAGCAGACTCATTGCTAAATCAAAGCTAACTTCGTATACAAAATGGAATGCTTAGTTGACGCTAATTAGTGAGAATTTTTTTGAACCTAACTCATCGCAAGTTGTCCGCTAATATGATCGTAAATTTATCACATTTTGTAGCAAATCTATAATTAATCTTTGAAACTTCTTAATCAAATTTGTCTAAATTTTGTTGCTAAACCAAAGCTATTCTAAATGAAAAAACAAAGTTAGGTAATAGTCACTAATTTGCTAGGAAATAATATGTAGTCAATTAGTTGCAATACCATCGCCACTACAAGAAAATTAGCTTTTTACCACACTATTAAAGCGTACCAAAAAGTGCAAAAAACCGTAACAATAACTTTTTGCCATGCTTTGAGCTATCAGCACATTTTTGAAAGTATCACATCCGCAAGCATGCCAATTGTTCTATCGTTACGCTTTTGTTAATCTATTGGCATGGTTTATTTTTTGCCACACTTTTATCTATTGGCACGCTTTTAAAGTGTGTTATATCCTTATCAAACTAAAAAAAATTCTAGTATGTGCTTTTACATGTACTCTAATGCACTCCAAAAATAATAAAAAACATTGAAAAAATATGTAAATATGATTTAAAAAAATTAATCAATAAAAATTAATATTACATTAGTAGAATTCAAACCAAATTAGCCATATTAATCTCTTATAGCCAAAGTAGCTATAAAATGCATCGAGATATAAAAATCAATTAAGATAGTTAAGTATAGTTGATTAACAATAATATGCTATATAAGTACAATTCATAACAATTAGGAGTCCTTAATAGAAATCATAATTCTTTATTGTTCATTCCAGAAGACCTACTTCTTAATCGTCTTGATGGTGTAACCTCACTCTTTTCTACAATTTCTACAACAAAAGTATAATATGTAAACATAAAAAAATAAGGAAAGAATGATATTGAATTATTAATCAAAGTAGTATCATATAATTCAGCTTACATTTTCTTGTAGATGAAGACCTGCTTGCTTTGGAACCTACATTTGAATAATGGGACTATGATCAAGGAATTACTCTATACCTCAACACTAAAGATTATATAATAGATATGCAGAAGACTAAAAAAAAGGATACTAAGATGAAGATATAATACAAAAGCATGTTAATAAAATTTTCAACATATAGTTATGATCATATCAGCTCTATTTGCATGGATCCTATTAACTTGCCTTGAACTCGTTGAACCAGAATGACAAAGTGCTTGCAACACGCATATGAAAATTTGCTTAAATATTCCAAAGTAAAAGATGTGTGAAAGAATTTTTATTTATGTATTATTATGTTCCAACTTCCAAGTATTTTCACGCAATGATACAATGAATCAACAACTAAGCACCAAGAGCTAACTCAATTTTGACTACAGGAATAATGTATATGTATTTACTCATGAATTTTATATTTCATGCATTTGATTTCCTTAAAAAGAAAATTTTACAAAGTGAAAACATAATCATTTCTAACAATTACTTGCAATATATTCACAATAAAGGGGAGTGAAATTACCCACAATAGAAATAAAAGAAAATTACCTGAATTTCAATAAGGAATGTTTGAAAGCCATCCATTATCACAGCAACAACTACCCCTGTTAATATTTTTGAATCTAAATAAAGCTCACTGAAAAATATTTCACTCGTATTTAAAATAGCTTGAAGTCCTGAATGTGACATCTCAAAAACTCAAAGATGAAAACAAAGATCAAACATAAATTTTTTGATTCATCATCGTGACAATAGAATAAAGAAAATAATGCCAAAACCAAATAAGTGGAAGAAATTGGCATGATTACACAAAAAGATACTACTTTTCTGTATGGTTAAAGAGAGGCAAATAAGGTGCATATAAAGACACTACCAGAAACGTACCAAAATAAACTAAAGAAGGAACAAAGAAGTTAATGCCAAGACATCTATTCATAACATTAAGTGTTGCAACTTGCAACTAGATATTTATTGAAGTTGTTGGTACTTAGATATAAATAAAGTCAGGAAAGATATGGTAGATCCACAACATAATTGTGGTGGTGTACCTCATCAATGGATCCAAATCAACTTTTTACAAGTCAAAACATGTGATGGGTGGAGACTTCTCACCCTTGAGGATTATAATGAGTAGTTAACATAGAGAAAATGAAGTGACTTTAGCAAGGTAACCATTCCATAAGTAACATGCAAAAAATGCATTAGGCAGTAAAACAAAAAAATGTGATTTTAGCTAAAAAATATACTCTCAAAATAATTTTCCAAAGCAATTAAAGGAATAGGATGAACCATGTCTTGCACATGAACAATAACTTAGAATCTAAGTAAAAATATATAGTCAAAGTCTCAAAGAATAGATGCGAATTAGAATTTGTCAACTATACAACGAAAAAAACATCAAGGTACCAACTTCCATATATAGAACAATGTTTACAATATGCTCCAAGACACGAGATCCGACTATGTCTCCAGATTTAGTCACATGCTCAATCTAAAATATAGAACAAAAAAAAAGCAAATTTGTAATGGTTAAGCCAACAATTCACAGGCCACTTAAACAGGAAAGGTACATTGCATAAGTTTGATGAATATATGCTTGCTCACCAAAAGAACGGGGATGTTTGTTGTCTTTGCAAATTGTAGCAAAGCTGAAGTGTAGCTTTTCACTTGTCATATACCTATATGACATGTCATAACACCTATATGACATGTCATATATCATGGAACCGACATGTCATTTCACCGTATAAAAAGATATAGCCAATGCACATTTGACAGTTTTGGTAATATAGATTAAATGAATCATGATTAGGGATGATATGGTGTGAATGATAAAGTAGGTCATTCATCTCAGAAACAAAATGAATAAATCAAAGAATTTCAAGCAACAAAAAATTTACGAATCATACCACAGATGTTAATATTTTCAGTAAGATTCAAGTTAACAAGAAAATTTAGCAAGATAGATTCCCAACATGCATAATCTCTCTAGGAAATTCCATTATTTCATTCAAATATATAGTTCGTATTGAATCAATAACTAGAGCCCGAGGAGAGAGATACTGAACTTTTTTCAATATATTCTGACACAATATAATAGCAAACAATAAATAATTTGTAATAAATAATTGCTTAATTCAATTAGTAATAAATAATTAGTTTCAAATAGTATACTAGTGTGTGAATGTTTAATTTTTTGAACTACTATTAAATAAGTGAATTTGATACTGTCTATACATTACAATGAACTACTAAATTCATTGCTCATAAATATATAGTGGCCAAATATATAGTATAGTTACTGATGGAGACATTTTTAAATTTCCAGCAAAAAAAATTAGTAGTTTGTTACAAGGTCACAAAGCACATAACCAAAGATATTAAGTATAGGGATGTCAATGGGGTAGGATAGGGACGGGGGATGCCTCCCTGCTCCCCATCCCACCCCCAGATTTGCTCTCCATCTCCATTTCCATTCTCCAAGGGGACCCTATTTTCCATCTATCAGATAGTTCTAATTAATTATTAATTTTCAAATGAATAGAGCCGCAAGTTTCCATCCTATACAAAAATAGCAAGATTTTATACAAAAAGTCTAAACGACAAGATGCTGACTTCTTTTAAAATGATGCAGTGGGGGGACACAATAGCCAGCCAGAGGATAGAGCAGTGGACAAGGTGGGAGATGCGGCAACAGAGAGAAAAATAGACACAACGACAGAGTTACGGAAAGGGATACCGTAAATAGAGAGCACGACACGATGAAGGTGATGGTACCATGAGGTGTGACGATGCGGTGAGAAGGGAGAGTGATTGCAGAGAAGTTGGATTGAGTATGGACAGCGTTAGGGATCTCTAAATTAGAGAAGGGTTATGCAAATGAGGATTAGGAGTTTTGGGTTTCTATATGTGTGTGTGTGTGTGTGTGTGTGTGTGTGTGTGTGTGTGTGTGTGTGTGTGTGTGTGTGTGTGTGTGTGTGTGTGTATGTGTGTGTGTGTGAAATGACTAAAAAATATATATGAGAAATAAACTATTAAGGATAATTCAGTAAATTTATGAATTTCAGAAATTAGCGGGGATGGGGCGGGGATCCTCGCTCGGGTCCCCACGCCTGCCTCGGGAGAATTTTGTCTCCCATCACCATTTCCGCTGGAAAAATTCTCCACAGTTGAATCCCCATCCGGGGCCGTCCCTGCAGGAATCCCCACGTCTCGGGGAGTTTTGTCATCCCTATTTAAGTAAATGAACACAAAGATATTTTGCCATTAAGATTAACATCAAACAAAAAAAACTATCACGTCTTATGAAAACATAACTAAAGTTCAGAGTGTAACACAACACACAATTGGAGAGAAGAAAAACCAGAACCAGTGGTACACAAAATCAATTATAGGAAGAGAAATTGATAGATTTGATTAAGGGATACCTTTCTCAAGGGAAATACCAGCCTTAGCCTTGGGTGTGTAGATGATTTTTGATGAAAAATTGGAGTTGAGATGCTTTAACAAAAATATTTTCCCACCAAAAAAATATTCATATCCTATTTTTCACAACCAAAAACTTCATAAATTAGGAGAAAAAGAAAAGAAAAGCGCAACTAACATTGTACAACTATTCGTAATTATAACCTTTATCCATCCAATTTCCAAAATCTCCTAAAAATGAACTAAAAAAGTTTTAGTTTTTAACACAGCCGCTGTGACCCATCGCCGAATATACCTCTTAGTTTCTTACTTATTTAACTACCAAACCAACTTCTTGCTTCTTCCTCTTCAAGTACCATGTTTTCTTCATCTGTCTTTGTTCTCTTTTTTTTTTATCCTCTTCCATGGTTAGATCTCAGCTTTTTTCCTGATACTCCCTGTCACAAAAGACTCAGCAACACTTTAATACTTGACTACACTCTCTTATGGAATCATAAACCTTTTTTATAATCAGAAAATTTACAAGGAGTGCCTTGTTGTGTTTGGTAAGGTAAGGGTTTCGAGGAGTGAAGGAGTTGAGCACTTTACAAAAGAGAAAGTGAGCGCAGCGACAACGGATTGCTAATCCATGGAGAAAATGACGATGAGTGAGGGTTAGTGCGAGAAAGGGGTAAGCGCCATTGAGGCAGGGGAGAGGTTGTGACGATTAAGGGTTATGATAAGGTGAGGGAAAAAAATAAGGAAGACGACAGAGAGAGAGAGAGAGAGAGAGAGAGAGAGAGAGAGAGGGGCGCAAAAAATAGTAGGAGACTGAAAATTGAAGAATAAACTGACTCATAAATTATTTTAGGCAGATTCTTTGGTGTAGAATGGGAGACAATTCTACACCTCTAGAAATGCGCTGGAGAGATTGCCTGTGCAACAAGTGTCCAAGAAGGGGAAACTTCTGGTAGTTGAAAAGGGACATGTCTGAAGTCTCTCACGTGATGGCTTAGGTTACTTTAGGTTAGTTGGTTGTCAATGTTAGTAAGCTATAACTAATTAGTGTGGGTTAATTAACGGGCTTATACGTAGGCCTTATTCTGGTGCAGGGTGATGGTATCTATTTTTTTTATGTAGTTAAATATTTTTTAAACAATCAACCTAAATAATTTGTTATTTTGTTGGACGTTTGTATTTTTTTATATATGTTCGGGTCCTAGACCCAACTATTTTTGGACATTATTTTGTAGTGTTATGACCATGTTTTCAAATAATGATAAAAATATTGGGCTAAGGCCCTATAACTTACCAAGAAAGTATGATAAGATAATTTTGATGTAACTTTGTGAAAGCTTGATTAGATAAAAAGAGTTGATTTTATCTGTAAAATTTGATATTTTTTTAGTAAGTAGATACATTGATATGTTTTTGTTGTCAACAACTAATAATACTTTTAGAAAACAAAATAAAATAAAAATATAGAGATAAGATTTTGATTGATTTTTGTGCATATTTTTTAAACAATTATGTAAATATTTGTATAAAACTTTGAATCTAAGGTATAATGAATTTGTTGCGTTTTAATATATTTGAGGTTACTTTTGTCGAGGATAAAATTCTAGTGTATTTTCTTCTGGGAGAAAATTATTGAATTGGATTTCTGGAGATTATCCGTTAAAAAAATACTACTAATTTTTTTGTACTTATATATAGCTATGTTGATTATATTAGTTTCTTAGTATATAAATCATATTTAAGAGTCTAATTTAAATAATTAGTCGTTAAGACAAAGGAAATGAATGAAGTTGTAGTTGATAGTGTATTTTTGAAGGTGATTAAGTTGGAATTTCGAAAATTAGGATTTTGGTATTGGTTTCATATTTAGAGTTTAGAGATTAAGGTTTTGGGCTATGGCGTAGTATTCTGTTTTAAGTGATTTAGAATGAGGATGGATCATAAACTGTATAGTATGACGCCTAAAAACAAAATTAGTAACCATAGATCAGTATGCATACCACTCGGTTATGAATTTATTTTAGAAAAATATCTTTATAATTCTATATGAAAATCAATATTTAATGCATAACTAGACTAATTGTCAATTATTAATGTGTTCATTCATTCTAATTATGTTATTTGTGAATCATTCTAAGGATAAAACACTCAAATAAACTAAATTCATGCCAAAATTACGCGAATCACCCAAAGCAAAAAACGTTACGTTGATGTTCTGAAGCATGTAATTATATAATTCGAGTTAGACAAATTCGATTTTCACATTTTGGGAGTCAATCGAATTAAGTTGAATCGATTTACATAAGAATGTTGTGTTAACCATAAATTGAATTGAGCGTAGGCAAATTAGGTAAACTCAGAATAAATCGAATTAGACATATTCGATTTACATAAATCAACAATAAAATGAAGTAAACCAATTCGATTTATAAAGATGGTAGCTATGGTAAATCGAATGTAACATTATCGATTTAATATGTATGTAGCCATAAAAAGGAAAAATAATTTATATTATAACAAAATTATAATAACAAAATCATAACTCTTTTTGGACAAAATAAATATAAAAATGATAAGTAAAAATTATATGTTATAACTTCTTCACATAATAACAAAATTGATAATAACTAAAATATATTATCTTATGTGTTATTTATAATTTAATAAATAAAAATTTTTATTATAAAAAAGATATAAATGGATTTATATTAAATGAAAATTAAAATTAAAATATTAAAATTGAAATATAATTATGTTATATTAGTAATTATGTTATATTAATAAATATAAATAATATATAGTCATTATGTACTTAACCAAGTAAATGTGCATATATGATTTGTTTTGTAGTCTTAATGTTAAGTTATATATTTTTAATTTTTTAATATTTTATATGCACTAGACATATTAGGTAGCCAAAGTGTTTAGTTGCATGCAGTATCTTCCCAAATTTTTAAGGTATTGCCATCATGAAGGCTTGTCTTTTTTTAAAAAAACTTTTTATGACTCATTGGACCCCATGTGGAGTTTTCACATCAGCATTCAATACTTTTGTGTGAGATACTGAAGCTGGATTATATAGTCATTGGAGTGCCTAGGTTTGCTATTGAACATTCATAAGAGAATTCACTTCACAAAGTGAGCGAGAATGGATGGTGGCCAATATCAATACTACGCGGTGAGGAAGGGACGTGTTCCTGGCATATACGGCACATGGTTAGAGTGCAAGTGTCAGGTTACCGGGTTTAAGAACAATGACTATAAGAATTTCAAAGACTTAGATGAGGCAAAGGCGTGGCTTGATGGCGTTCCAATACCACAAGATTTTGGGGGGAGCCTCAGCAGCTTGCTATCGAGGCGGGGGAGCAACATCAATAGGGAAGGCTTGGGCAAGACCTTCCGCATCCGATTCAACCTCTGGTGTATGGAAGCCCGCCGTCCCATGACATTGAAGACACCTGTGGGAGCTTGTCAACTAGCCTTGACGTTTGCAATGGCAACGGCAACTCATATGCCGTAGGAGGTGTGTCAATAATTGATTTAGAAAGCTTTTATTAGCTTTTAGAGTAGGATTGATTTGAGGGGCTAAGAAAGTGAATTTGGTTTTCTGATGCAGGTGGCGTAGTTGGCCGTCTGATGAAGGAGGGACCTTTCTTGCACGTGGAGGACATGGAGTTGTTGCTAATGCGTGCATGCTCATCCCTTGACGTCAGAGCTCCCATATTCGTATTCCAGGAGAACAAGTCTAGTGAGGAGGTTATTCGCTTTGCGTTCACCGTGGTACTGCCTTATAACAGTAGGGGTCTGGAGCTCGTTGCAAACAAACCCACTTTAGCAGATGTGCAAGTGGCTCGTCAAGAAGTCTCGTTTGCAATGTTGGAGAAAATGGTTGCGGTAACTGGATGTAGCACATGTGACTACAACTACCGCACAATTGCTCGCATGGAGGAACGCTGGAGAGAGACTTGGGATGCAAGTCTAGCTTCCATGGCACAACAGATTCGTCTTCTAGAGGAGGAAAATGCTGATCTTTAGCGTCAAGTTGAGATGATAAACGAAATGCTGGAAGAGTAGTGGTGCAGTTTACGATTTAGTTTTGGGTTTGAGGTATGTGTGCTTAGGACAGTGGCTGTTGAAGGTTTAGGGTTTTACTTTAGTTGAATATGTTGTTACTTTAGGATAAGTTATGGTAAGTTTTGGTAGCTAATATTTCTGGCATTGGTCTGAGTATCTCTGCTGGAGCGGTAGGCATTCAATATGGTTTTGTTGCTAATTTTCGGGTGTTGGACTCTTGATTTTTTTGTTTCTTCTTGTTGATGCCACCGACAAGCGCCAAGGTGGTACATTGTCATTTAGTTGGAACATAGATGGAAGAACCAAAGTAGTTGTAAATAATGATTAAATATTTAATAGATAAGAATACTCAATATTTTGGTTTAAAAAAAACCCAATGCTATTGATTAATAGTTATTTTAAAATTAAATACGTGATTCGTTGACCATGTTAACAAAAGAGGTGGTGATTAGTGTATTTTACCCGTGAATCTGTGGACAAAGGATTTGGGGAAGAAGAAGCCATTGCCCTAAAAAATATAAATTTGTAATTTGCTTTTGAAAAATAAATATTTAACTTAAGCTTTTGCAGCCATCAATCATGTCGAATCAATCTATTAAGTAGGAGGACAGATAGTAGTTGGAGAGTTTAGGATGAGTGGTTCGATGACCACCTCATGATTCGTAGCAAAGCTTGCAACGAAAGATTACCATCAGGAGAAGGGAGAAATTTTGTTGGGCCTCAATGGTTGGGCCTTTGGTTGTATTTCATTCTCTTTGTGCAAAGCAGGGCCTATCCAAGTGAGAGAAAAGAATTGACACCTCGGTTAATAAAATTATTGGTCTTATTGTACTGGTAGTAGGAACACCTCAGTAATCGTCCTAAGTTCCATTTAGCTCGTAAAGTTGGATTTGTGAGAGATGAATATGGGTGATCCAAAGAATGGATTGGGGAAGCTCTTGGATCAACTAAAGTTCCTCCGAACTTTGCATCAGTGGAGGCATCCATGTTAGATGAGATTGTGAGGTATTTGCTTATTTTTGATGTCAATATATGCATACCCATGTGAACGGTTCATGTTTGAAGGTACTCAGTCAATTGTTATTTGCATTAACAGGGAGAAGAAAAATGCACACGAAGAGGATGAATCTGCTCCGGAGGACAGGATTATGGCTGTGTTCAATAAGATACATGAGGTTAGTATGGTGATGTTGTTAATGGTACTAGTGTTGCAAGTTTCCATTTGGGTTATCCTTGTCTACATTATACGTTTTTCTATTGTAGCTGTTGATGGACAATGATCGAGCTGTGTGGGAAGTTGTCGAGTCTCAGGGAAAACAGATAAAAGGATTGTTGGAGCTTGCGGCAGAGAAATGCAAAGTAATTGCCATCTTGTGGAAAGACTACATAGCGAGGCGCAAAGGAGAAGCTATGGTTGCTGATGTTCACATGAAGAAGACACGTGTCATGGTTGGTTCAAGTCGTTAAAGGGGTAATGTAACTAATGCAAGTTGCAGCAAACACAGGACGACAAAGAAAGTTGATATGCCAATACGAGAGGTGGAAGCTGTTACTAGAAATGTTGAAGCCATTTTACGTAACACCAGAGGAGAGGCGGAAGACCTTGTGAGGTCAAGTAAGTGTTCAGCAGAAGGAACGGAAGATGCCAGAATGTCCAAAGTTATTTCCAAGAAAGGGACATCAAGACAACCTTTGAAGGTGGTTAAGGTATGTTTTGTTTTCTTGGGACCGTTGGCAGTGAGCTTTTGTTAATATTTAGTGGTTATAAGGTCGTTATGGTGCTAGTTATTTTCTGTTGTGGCAATTTTGTACAGCGAAAACTTGATTACTGGTTAGTAGATGCTGTTGTGGGTGGTCTAGGCTCAAACCACAGGGAATAAGAAGTCCCGAAGTCACCTGCATATGTTGACGTCGTGGCACCAGCTTTCGTGGAGCTATCTACCCTGCCACTGTGCTTAGACCTTTCCTTCCATCCACCTGCCGGAATGAACTTGTCGTCGTTGGAGTTGGTGGTCGAGGCTTATATCTTCGTGCCTGACCTAGATATGAAGTAAGTTTTACTATGAAAATGAGAGTTGCAATGTTGCGCTTGAAAAGTTTTTTTCCAACCTTGTTCAATATTTTTTGTTAACTCTTCAGCTTGGTGAAAAAGGACGATCCTTCGACGTGAAAATTGGCTCCTCTCAGAACTTTCTTTATGGCTTTACCTTTTTTGGACCTGGCTGTAGGCCACAGAACTGACCTGGCCCAACCAAAACTGACCCATAACCTGACACACACAAAGACCCACCCACCCTAACAGACCAATCATCTTTTCCTCGTTCTCTATCACTAGAGATCTCTGTTGTTACCAAAGCTTCACTTCAAGAAACCTGACTTTTGTTGCATGGAGCAGAGGCCAAGTGCCTCATCCTCGACCGTGGACTCCACCAAAATTCACAGATGTTACCTGTTGAAGCCTGTCCATGCCGCACCGTGTTGAATATTATTTGTATTGTGGTTTTCATTGACGTCCTAACATTTCTTCCACTATACACTATGATATAGAAGACCCAATATGCATTATGCACTATGAGCAAACGATCATGACCATCTGTGGCTTTATCTTTCAAAGCTTTTCCTTTGGCGCTGTTTTTGGTTTCAAGGTGTTGCCCATCATGATTTTTGCGTGTTTTGTTAATTTTTTTGCTTTATCAATGGGGGTTCCAGTTTTTGTACCAAATTTTCTCCTTTTTTTTGTTAGGCTTTATTTTTCTTTTTGCTGATATTTTGTTTGGGCCTCAAACCCTTCTCATCCACAAGTTCACAAGCCTGAAGGATTTTTACCCTAATATTTCAATCACGTTTTAACACCTATTTCTATCTTCTAACTCTAAAAAATAGCCACACAAATAGTTTTCACAGAGAAGAAGTGATTGGAAAACACATGGTGATTGGGGGTAGAGTAGTGGAAGTGAGAGAGGATGACGCCGTGAGATGTTGGTGAGCACTGGCTACTGAAGAAAAGAGACCGTGGATGAGAGAAAGGGATTTAATTTGTGATTTTTTTGGTTAAAAAATTGCATATAGTATTGTGTTCTAAATTATGCATGGTTTTTAAGCATTTTAATTGTGTTGCATATCGTTTAAGAGTTAAGTGATGCTATCTTCTTGCCCACATTAATGCATAATAATCTAATTAACTGATAAACAAATTGAAAGTATGAATGCATCTGGTTCCAAATTTTTTTGTCTAATTTTCCATAGGTTTTTTTATTTACTCCATCATGCTGTCGTCTTTGACGGTGCAGAGAGATATTGGTACCCAACGATCATTGTATTGGCGACAGGAAAGCATTCTGGATGCTTCGGCTAGGAAAGGAAGTCGTTGACGATGTAAACTTCTCTTTAATCAAAATTTTATCGTGGCTTTTCACGCTATAAGTGATTTTACCAAATGTTGCAAAATGTTTTGATCTTGCTTTTGCAATGACACAGGTGCTAAACTTAGTTGCAATCATGTTGACAGATGACTGGACTGAGAATACCTGGTGGCTTCTGACGACCTTCTCGGTGAATGCTCCTGCTTCTCGTGTAACCTTGTACAGAGGATCCAATTGCTCCTAACATTTGTGTAGGTTGAAATTAGTGCAGCTAACATTGTGTTGTTTTTTAACCCAATGAAGCAAATAGGTCTGAATCTGACAACCTACTGCAGGGAGTCGTTGAAGTACAATAAACGTCGGTACATGTGTCCGGTGGACGACATCACCAAGGTAAATGATGATGTTGTACTCGTGTTTAGAACATTACTAATACAAACTGTCTTTGGATATAGATATACATACCCATGTACACGGAGGGGCATTTGTACTTAATGGTAGTAGACATGCACAATCAATTTTTAATTTATCTGGACTCCTTCAAAGACGACAAGCTTTACGACCAAAGGGTTGGCCAAATGCAATTTGTGGTTTGATATAGTATTTGAAGATTACTTAATATTTTTCCTTATAGTTTCATGATACCCTATTAATTGTTATTTTACCTTTATGTTGCACAGGCTCTCTTTTTGCAAACAATGCTTCGGGGGAGGCAATTTTATCAAAAGAAAACTAGAATTTCTGCAATAATTAAGGACTTCAAACTAAAAGAACCTGTTACTGGCCAACAAGGAGAGTATTTGTAAGATTCCGAAGTTCCCTTGAAAAATTCTACATCTATCCTTAATGCTTAATACATTATTGGTTATTTCAAAGTTGAGTTATCTAATTTCAGGAGAGAATGCGGGGTTTGGGTAGCACAATGGATGGAATTCTCACACTTGTGGATATTGTACTACCTAAAGGAATCAAAACTCAAAACTCATCATGAAGGTTATAATCCGAATTATGGTTGATGATCTAATAAGGCCCCATACATTATCTTCATACAGGTGGTCGCCGATCAGACAAGAATGAGGCTAGCATTAGATTTAATTTTGTGAAAGTCTAATTCTAAAAGGGATGACATTTGTAAGCTAGCTGACAAGTATCATGACACAATGCTTCAAAAGAAAACAAGTTACAACCTTGGAAAGACCGGAAAAGCTCCCAAGATGGACGTATGCTTTGTTGATAGCAATAGTAGCCAAAGTCTCACCATCTAATTTAGGGGAGGGCTTTTCATCCATTTGGTAGTGAGGTGTAGTGCCGGCATCTCCTTTTGTATTTTGATGGTGTGGTTGACAACCTGTAGTATAAGCAAACATGTTAAATGCCTTTTTAGATAGGTACTCCCTTTTTATTTTGTTAACATTGTGCAAGCTGTTGTTAAATTTTTCTTTTGTTCATGAAAGAAAAAACCAACAACACCTTAATGCAAGTTTATTACTGGAGGTGGATGTAATGAACGGAGACATTTTGCAATAAAATATCCTACGTGTTATTGACCAAGTATGTCTATGCTTAACGCAGTAAATTTGGAATGTGCCTTTTGGTATTTTTTATGTCATTTTTCTCTAGTTTTGTTCACCTTAATTATAATAATATTTTTTTTCAGGAGATAATACATATATTATACAATTTTTTAAAATTATTTATTTTAAAAACCTAGACCAATAGGTACATAAACATAACATAAAAATTAGTTAATACGTATAACGCTGTTACTTATATATTTTATTTTTACTACAATTGAAGCAATTTCGACCCTTTTTTTCTAGTTTTTTTTTTAATTTTTTTCGCTTGAAAAATTTCTTTCTTTGAAATAAGAAGATGATTATAATATATCGTATGAACTTCATAGACGTTGGTTTTTGTGAGCAAAACTTTTAATATGCAGAAATATCTGAAGTTCTGAGTTACATGCTTCTGTTAATGGCATTTGGCCTTGGTCACCTTGTCCCAAATAAGTAACAACGCCACATTTTACAGTGGAAAGTAACACAAGGGAAATTAGAAGGAATAATAGAACTAAAAAGTGATGGAATATTCTCCCCGTTTTGTGTGTGTGGTTGTCTTAATTCTTTGTTGGTACGGATCGCGATGATTTGGTGCATGCCAATGTATAGGAAAATCAATCCAGTTACATTTGAAATATTTTGACATAGAAACAGATATAAAAACAAACACAACTGAGCCTGCTGCGGCTGGCACCTTGTGGACATCCATAATAACATACTCTTGACCATGTCAAGACGGTCAAATTCGACAAGCCAAAAGAATACTAAGAAAAAACTAAACTCCACATGCGTGAACTCATCAAGAATGACATCACAAAGTACTAGTGTGACCAACACCATATAATATTCATATCATACTACTTAGTAAAAGAAAGGTCCCTTTAAGAAGTACAAAACTCTGACATCATGACTTATGTAACAAACACATGAATGCACCAACTTGTCATTTGTACTTAACATGTGCGTGGAGTGACCGAAGGAGGTCCAGCACCTCAAAGTTACAATGACGTGATCAAACTCACAAGCGGCTTCTATGCCTTCGTCCCTATTAACCTGAGCAGTGCTACCCTTTGCAACCTGGTTCAAATTTGGGAACTTGCTCAAAAATTACTTGACAGAGTACACATTAACAACGTTACCAACAATGAATCACCAAGAAAATGAATGTGACACATATAACCACTAGGGGTGGGCATGCTTTGGATTTTCAAAAATCCGAACAGCATCCACTTTAGAACCAGTTCTGTAGTTCATGAAACCAAGATTCAACCGGATTAAAAAGGGAAACCTGTTCTAAACAGAATAGAAAAAATAAAAACTGGTTCCAAACCGGTTTTAATATGTAAATCCAGCTTTATTTCCAAACAAATCTTGAAATCAGTTTTTGAATATTGAAATTTAAAATCATTTTGTTAAATCTAATTTGTTAAACTGATCATCGTCTATTTGTGGTTATTTGCACCCGAGAATGTTACAAGTGGTCTCTTGCACATGTTCTTTTTGTACGTCGAATCGAACGCGATGACATCACCAAAGTGTTGGTAATTAACTCTGCTCATTCCATCGGCCTAAAACAAGTTGGCCAAGATACCCTCCTTAATCAGGTTATACCTCGCCATTGCCATCAGGTCCACAGAAGCCTTTCCCTCCAAATAAATAATGGCAAAATTTGCGTCCCTGATGAGCAGATATTTTATATGCTTTTTGGCATCATTTCCATATAGTTTTTAATATGTTTTATTTAAGTTTTATTAAGTTTTCATAGGTTTTAGTGTAAAATTCACATTTTTGAATTCTACTTTGATTTTGTGTATTTTTATGCAATTTCAGGTATTTTCTGGCTGAAATTGAGGATCTGGAGCAAAAGTCTGATTTAGAGGCAGAGAAAGCACTACAGATACTGTTAGGATCTGACCTTTGTGCACTCAAAGGAGCTTTTCTAGAGCTACACAAGTCCAAATGGAGCATTCTCAACGACTATGGAAAGCTAACATCCAGGGCTTTCTAGAAATATATAATAGTTTATACTTTACTTCAGAATTAAAGTCCCAAAACTAGCATTCAACGCCAGCCATCTACCCCAATCCTCGCATCCAATGCCCACAAGGAGGTGACCAGCGTCCAATGCCCAAAAGAGGCCCCCTAGCCAGTGTTCAACGCCCCTAGGGAGTCATAGCACGTGGGAGACACTAAAGCTCAGCCAAAACACTCACCAAGTAGGCCCCAGAAGTGGCTTTTCGCATTACAAGCCTAAGCCTATCATATTTCTGTAATCTTTAGTTATTAGATTAGTATATATAGACAAGAGTTCACCAATGTTAAGGGATTTTTTGGGAGACTTTTGAACTGTTGCCCACTTTCATGTTTACCATTATATTTTTCTATCAGCATGAGTCACTAAACCTCCTAGGTTAAGGTTAGGAGCTCTACTGAGTTTTATGGATTAATAAAAGTACTACTATTCTATTTTCAATCTGTGTTTGATTCTATTCTAAGATGTATCTTCGTTCTTCAACCTTATGAATGAGTTGAACTGGCACAAGGTTATCTCTATTCTACATGGGTTCAGCGGGCATCTTTCGTTGGATATCAATGAACCACTAGCTTGAGGATACGTCTCTTAAATGGCTAATCTACAACTTCATTGGGGATTTCTCGAGACATCAGTTCAGCCGAGGTATGGAAAAATTAGGGTCTTTGTGGTAAAGGCTAGAATCAAGGCACAACATTCTCTGATCCGCGATTCGACCTTGTCTGTGGCATTTTGAGTAGGATCACCAAGGGAATGAACTGCAGGAGCTTCACCCTCATTCAGACTGGATAAGCACTAAACCTGATGCTCAGCCTAGAGGAAGATTGGCGTCTGCTCAAACCGGCGTTGATCACATACAGCCTGCTATAGAAGAAATCATTCACAGTTGGATTAGATAGCAAGAAAGTATTGACCCAGAAGAACAAAGCATCTCCGAAGCCTTAACCATATTCTTATCATTAGAATCACAACCACTGAGTAACGTTTTCTTTATTTTACTTTTATGCGTTTAAAAAACTAAACAAGTTTTCTATCCGCCTAACTAAGATTTACAAGATAACCACTTGATCCAAGCCGACAATCCTCGTGGGATCGATGCTGACTCACCTCAGGTATTACTTGGATGATCCAATGCACTTGCTAGCTCAGTTGTACAGAGTGTGGGAATCCGTGCACCAAGTTTTTGACGTCGTTGCTGGGGATTGTTTGAATTTGAACAAACTAACGGATTATCTTGTTGCTTAGATTAGGTATTGTTTTTAATTTTATTTAAGTCTTTTATTTTCTTTTTCGAAAAAAATAAAAAAGATTTTCAAAAATCTTTTCTTTTCTTTATTAATCTTTATCTTTTGTTTGAGTCTTTTGTTCTTGTTCTTGTTAGAACTCGAATTTATTGAGTCTTTTTCTAAAAATTTTCAAAAATAGTGTCTTTTGTTTGAGTCTAGTGTCAAATCTTAAAGTTTGGTGTCCATTTTGTGTTATTTAATTTCTTTGAATTTTTTGAGTTTGTTCTTGGTGTTCTTTTTATCTTCAAATTGTTCTTTTTTTTTTGTTTTGATCTTTAAAATTTTAAGTTTGGTGTCTTTAGGTGTTTTTCTTTAAAATTTTCGAATTCTAGTGTCTTTAGATCTAAAAATTTTAAGTTTGGTATCTTTTGGTTAATTTTCTCTTTCTTCATTAATTCAAAAAAAATAAAAAAATATTTTCTATCTTTTTTTATCTTAATTTTCGAAAATATAAAAAAGATTTCAAATTTTAATTTCAAAATAATTATCTTATCTTATCTTAGTTTTAAATTTCAAATTCAAATCTTTTCGAAAGTCAAAAATTTTCAAATCACTATCTTATCTTTTTTATCTTTTCTTTAAAATTCAAAAATCTTATCTTATCGTATTTCAAATTCAAATTTTAAAAATTCAATTTCAAAATTTAAAATTTAAAATTTCAAAATTCAAAATCAAATCTTTTTCAAAAGTCAATTTCAAATCTTATCTCTTTCAAATATTTTTCAAATCTTTTTTCAAATTCCTATCTTATCTTTTCTAATTTCAAATTTTAAAATTAAATCTTTTCCAAATCTTTTCAATTTCTATCTTATCTTTTCTAATTTTAAATTTTAAATTCAAATCTTTTCTAATATTCTATCTTATCTTAATTTCAAATCTTTCTTAATTAGTTACTTGTTTTCTCTTTCTTCTTTTTCAAAACTTCCTAACTAATTCTTCTCTCTTCTAATTTTCGAAAATATCTTCTCTATTTATCTCTCTTCTTTTTTCAAAATTTATTACTTAATTTTCAATTCCTTTTAGATAATTAGTTTTATCTTTGAATTTAATTAATAAATAAAATAAAAATAAAAATATTTTCTCTTTTTACTTCTAATTTTTGAATTCTTCTACTCCCCAAAGCCAAATTCTTTCTCGTTTCTCTCTATCATCATTCTTCTTTCTTCCTCACATCTCATAGGGAGTCCTCTGTTCTTGAACATAGAGCTCCCATTCTTCTTCTTTCTTGGTTTTCTTTTTCTTGTTTATGAGCAGGAACAGAGATAAAGAACCTCTCTTAAATCTTGATCCTGAACCCGAGAGGACTCTAAGGAGGCGTTTACAACAACCTAAAGCACAACACTCCGGAAGAAACCTCACAGAAATTTTCGGACAAGAAGCTAAAAACATGGCAGCCGAGCCTAATGATGAAGGAGATGCAAGAAAGGTTTTTGGTGACTACACCATACCAAATTATGATTTCTATGGAAGAAGTATCTCCAAATCTGCAATTAGAGCAAATAACTTTGAGCTTAAGCCTCAAGTAGTCTCTCTAATGCAACAGAATTGCAAATTCCATGGACTTCCACTAGAAGATCCACATCAGTTTCTATTTGAATTCTTGCAAATTTGTGACACTATTAAGATCAATGGAGTGGATCCTGAGGTCTACAGACTTATGCTCTTTCCTTTTGCGGTTACAGACAGATTTTTTTGGCCAGGTTCTTTCCTCATCAGAAGATGAGCAAAATTAGAGTGGAAGTTCAAACCTTCAGACAAAGAGAAGGTGAATCTCTCTATGAAGTTTGGAAAAGATACAAGCAACTGATTAGGAGATGTCCTTCTGACATGCTCTCAGAATGGCCTATCTTAGGCATCTTCTATGATGGTCTCTCAGATGTCCAAAATATCATTGGACAGCTCTGTAGGTGGATCACTCCACTTGAAGAAAACGCCTGCAGAAGCAAGAGAACCTATTGAGATGGTTGCAAACAACCAATTCATGTACACTTCTAAGAGAACCCCTGTGAATAATGTGGTAGCTCAGAAGAGAGAAGTTCTTGAAGTAGACACCCCAAATGCCATATTGGCTCAGAACAAGATTTTGACCCAGCAGGTCAATATGATTTCTCAGCATTTGACTGGAATGTAAGCTGCAGCTGGCAGCACTCAAGAAGCTTCCTCTAAAGGAGAAGCTTATGATCCTGACCAACCCAGGATGGAGGAGGTGAATTACATGGGAGAACTCTATGGAAACACCTACAATCCATCATGGAGGAATTATCCTAACCTTTCATGGATAAAGATCAACAGAAGCCTCAGCATGGCTTTAATAATAATCAAGGTGGAAGAACCTAGAATAATTTCAACAACAGACCACCATTCCCATCTTCTTAGGAACACTTGGAGATTTCTAAGCAGAGTCTTTCTGACTTAGTCACTATAGTCTCCAACCTCTCTAAGACCACTCATAGTTTCATAACTAAAACAAGGTCCTCCATCAGAAATCTGGAGGTACAAGTTGGTCAACTTTGCAAGAGAATCCCTGAGACTCCTCCTAACACTCTTCCTAGTAACATTGAAGTAAACCCAAGAGAAGAGTGCAAGGCCATCACTACAGAGGCTGAGGCCAAATCTGAGGAGGACAAGTTGGCATTGAACGCCAGTAAGGAAGACCTTACTGGGCGTTCAATGCTCCAACTGGCACAAGAGCTAGCGTTGAACGCCAGTAATGAGGACCTTACTAGGCGTTCAAAGCCTAAATTGGCAAGGAAGCTGGCATTGAATGCCAGTGAAGATGTCCCCACTGAGCGTTCAACGCCCAAAAAGCCAAAAGAGGTAGAGTTGAATGGCAGTAATGGTATTCCTATTTAGTACTCAACACCCCCTGATGAAGTCCCTATCCAAGAATTAAATAAAGTCAAGGCTCATAAAGAGACCATAGAGGTCCCCTTGCAAACACTCTTGCAATTCATGAGTTCTGATGAATACTCATTTTCTGATGAGGATGAGAAAACTAGGGAAGAGCAAGTTGCTCAGTACCTAGGAGCTCTCATGAAGCTAAACGCCAAGTTATTTGGAGTAAAGACATTGGAGGAAGAACCTCCAGTGCTTACCAAAGAACTCAATGCTTTGGTTCAGC
>NC_029775.3:28769626-28770140 GCF_000817695.3 Arachis duranensis
TCGGATCCTGGACGCTTCCTAACTCCTTGAACCATAGGCACCATGACCTTTGAGAAGGCTCTGTGTGACCTAGGGTCAAGTATAAACCTCATGCCACTCTCTGTGATGGAGAAGTTGGGAATCTTTGAGGTACAAGCTGCAAATATCTCACTAGAGATGACAGACAAGTCAATGAAAAAAGCATATAGCTTAGTAGAGGATGTCTTGGTGAAGGTTAAAGACCTTTACATCCCTGCAAACTTCATAATCTTAGATACTGGGGAAGATGAGGATGAATCAATGATGAGCGGATAATCTATACGCTTTTTGGCATTGTTTTTAGTATGTTTTTAGTATGATCTAGTTAGTTTTTAGTATATTTTTATTAGTTTTTAGTTAAAATTCACTTTTCTGGACTTTACTATGATTTTTTGTGTTTTTCTGTGATTTCAGGTATTTTCTGGCTGAAATTGAGGGTCCTGAGCAGAAATCTGATTCAGAGACTGAAAAGGACTGCAGATGCTGTTGGATTCTG
>NC_029775.3:28770443-28802024 GCF_000817695.3 Arachis duranensis
ATTCAATTCCGCTTGTTCTTGTTCTAAGATATCACTTGTTCTTCAACTTGATGAATGTGATGATCCGTGACACTCATCATCATTCTCACCTATGAACGTGTGACTGACAACCACCTCCGTTCTACCTTCGATTGGGTGAATATCTCTTGGATTCCTGATACACGATGCATGGTTGATCGCCTGACAACCGAGTGCTCGCCTGACAACTGAGCCAGCCATTCCATGAGATCAGAGTCTTCGTGGTATAGGCTAGAACTGATGGCAGAATTCAAGAGAATCCGGAAGGTCTAACCTTGTCTATGGTATTCTGAGTAGGATTCAATGATTGAATGACTGTGACGTGCTTCAAACTCCTGAAGACGGGGCGTTAGTGACAGACGCAAAAGAATCACTGGATTCTATTCCGGCCTGATCGAGAACTGACAGATGGATAGCCGTGCCGTGACAGGGTACGTTGAACATTTCCACTGAGAGGATGGGAGGTAGCCACTGACAATGGTGAAACCCTTGCTTAAGCTTGCCATGGAAAGGAGTAGGAAGGATTGGATGAAGACATAGAGAGACGGAAGGGAAGGCATCTTCATACGCTTATCTGAAATTCCTACCAATGAATTACATAAGTATCTCTATCTTTATCTTTATGTTTTATTCGCATATCACCATACACATTTGAGTTTGCCTGACTAGGATTTACAAGGTGACCATAGCTTGCTTCATACCAACAATCTCTGTGGGATCGACCCTTACTCGCGTAAGGTTTATTACTTGGACGACCCAGTACACTTGCTGGTTAGTTGTGCGAAGTTGTGTTTATGCCATGGTGTTGAACAACACGTTTATGGATTATTTGAGTTGTAGTGATCACAATTTCGCGCTACCAATCAATCATCCTTAGAAGACTTTTCCTAGCCATTGCCAATGCTATCATTGATGAAACAAAGGGAGAACTGATTTTACAACTAGTGGAGAAGCACATCTTGTTCAAGATGCCTCTCCCCAGCTCTCTCTCTGAGAAAAGAGAGATTGATAAACCCCAATTTTAGGGTTTATCTTGTGTAGAATTTGGGGAGTTTTATCAATATTCTTTCACACTTATTCATATAAAATGCATAGTTTTGTGTCTCCTTCCTAATTCTGCTTCATGGTTGAAAACATGCTTCTTTGACCTTAAATATGTTATATTTTAATCTTCTTCTACTACCATTTGATGTATTGATATGTTTGTTAAGTGATTTCAGAGTTTATAGGGCAAGAACAGCCTAGAAGAGAGAAAGGAAGCATGCACAAGTGGAAGGAACATGAAGAATGGAGCTTTGGAGAATTGGCTGCGACGCGCACGCGTGGTCGACGCACACGTGTGGAGCATGGTTTTAAGATTGGCGCGCAAAAGTTGATGCATTCGCGTGGCTGAGCAAAAATCCCATCGACGCGTACGCGTGGCTGACGCACACGCGTGGCTGACGCACACGCGTGGCTTGCAAAACTCAAATGACGCGCACACGTGGCCGACGTGCACGCGTGACGTTCGACACGTGACATCATTAATGAACTCGTGGTTGGCGATTTCTGAGGAGCTCCAGGGCCAAATCCAACTTGATTCTTCATGGAAAAGATCCAGGAATCGATGGGGAAAAGGGGGACTCACACATTAGAGAATTTTTAGCTAGTTTTTGGAGTTTTAGTCTCTAGAGAGAGAAACTCTCCCTTCTCTCTAGGTTTTAGCTCTCTCAATTTCAATTTTACTTGGATCATTTGGTTAGATCTGTTTTAATTCAATTTTACATTGCTTTAATTTGTAGATCTCATTTTCCTACTCTTATTTAGTGTTCTTGTTATTCTAGTTATTTTGGATCTTGGAATTGGATCTTGTTTACATTGATTTCTATTAATGCATTGAGGAATTTCATGTTTGTTGTTGTTAATTACTTGATTGTTGTTAGTTGTTTATAGTAGATAACTTTGATTTAAAATTTCTTCTCAATTTCACAATGTCTTTCATTCTTGCTCACCAAGTATTTGAGGAAATGTCAATTATAATTATGGAGTAGATTTTCACTCTTGGCTTGGGGGTTGGGAAATTGGAAACAGTTGAATTGTCAAAGTCTTTTGTTGATTGACAATTGGAATTGCTAGTTGATTTGAATGCCACTAAAGCTAGTCTTTCCTTAGGATTTGACTAGGACTTGTGGACTCAAATTGATTATCTCCACTTTACTTTTCTTTATAGTTAGAGGTTAACTAAGTGGAGCAATAACCAATTCTTGTCACAATTGATGGAGGCAATGATGATAGGAATTCCAATTCTCACCCGTAGCCAAGGATTTTATATTTGATTGATTGTCATTCACCCTTGTTAGTTTAATTTCTTGGTTTCCTTAGTTCAATTGTTAATTGCTCATTGTTTTAATTCGTGTTTATTTACATTTCTTGTATTCAACTCCAAACTACCAGGAGAACTCCTAACCAATGACGTGCATCTTAGGGCAACTCCTAGGGAGAATGACCCGAGATTCTACTCCCGGTTATTAATTTTGAATTGTGGTGACACATTTTCTAAATTTGGTGCAGGATAGCTTGTTGGTTTAGACTATACTCATGATAGAATTTATTGGTAAATTCTATATCGACAAATATCTCCCATCAGAGATAACTGTGCAACACTTAGTATTCCAACCATCTCTCTCAGTGCAGAGCTTTACTAAGCCCCCAGACACCAATTTTAAGTTTGGTGTTGGGCGACCATCAACAAGCACTGAGAACAAAGGTATTAAAAAAGTACTTAAAGGCTGGAGAGACAAAAAGATTCCAATAGAAGGCCTCTCACCTGGAATGAGAGTTGTCTTCACTAAGAAACCAGTCATACCACATACAGTGAGTCATGTCTTATCTCTAGAGCTTGTGAAGCTCATCCATGAGAAGATAGAAAGAAAGTTCACTATAAGGGGCAAAATTCTGAGCCCATATCAATCTTCGTAAGGAGCTAACCATCAAGCTAGTGACATTAAAGGAGCGCTTGTTGGGAGGCAACCCAACCATAGTTATTATTTATGTTTTTCTTTGAATTCGTTTTTCTTAATTATTTTCTTTAGGTTCATGATCATGTGCATTAGTCAGAACAGAGACAGAAACGTTCAGAAGTGGAAACAGAACACCCTGGAGTACATGTCTTGTTGGTGTTGAACGCCAGACAAAAAGGCATGAGTGGGCATTCAACGCCCACAAAGGGTAACATTACTGACGTTGAACGCCAACCCTGGAACAGAGGCTGGGTGTTCAACGCCCAACAGAGCAGAAGACCTGGTGTTGAACGCCAGGAAAGAGGTCCTTCCTTGGCGTTCAACGCCAGGAAGCTGGCGTTGAACGCCAACTATGAAGCATGAGCTGGCGTTCAACACCCACAAGGGGGGCAAAGAATTTGAATTCCCTAACCTCTCAAGACCAGTGGGTCCCACAACATCTTCACCAACCCCACCTTTTTCCCTCTTCTTTTCACACTTCCCATCATACTCTTCCCTATAAACCCTCAACAAATCACATACATACCTCTTCCTCAAAACCATCATAACTCCCACCAACCCCCACCCACTAAAATTCAAACTTTCCCACCCATATTTTCCCCCAATCTTTCGAAACCCTAACCATAACCTCCCTATAAATACCCTTCTCATACCACTTATCCCACACACTACTCATACACGTTTAGCCCTCACTTGGCCGAATTGTTCTCCTCCATCTATCTCCATCTATTTTCTTCTTCTTCTACTCCATTCTTCCCTTTTGTTTATTTTTCTCGAGGACGAGCAAAGTTTTAAGTTTGGTATTGGAAAAGTCTTGCTTTTTGCTTTCCATTCCCACTTATGCCACCCAAGGTCGGAGAACCCTCTAGAAAGAGGAAAGGAAAGGCCGTAGCTGCCACCTCTGAATCTTAGGAGATGGAGAGATTCATCACCAAAGCCCATCAAGACCACTTCTATGAAGTAGTGGTAAAAAAAAAGGTGATCCCTGAGGTCCCTTTTAAGCTTAAGAAGAATGCGTATCTAGAGATCCGACATGAAATCCAGAGAAGAGGTTGGAAAGTCCTAACCAATCCCATCCAAGTGGTTGGGATCTTAATAGTGCAAGAGTTTTATGCTAATGCATGGATCACAAAAAACCATGACATTAGTGTGAACCTGCATCCTAAAAATTGGAGCACCATGGTCCGAGGGAGAATCTTAGACTTTAGCCCGGAAAGTGTGAGGTTGGCATTCAACTTGCCTTTGATACAAGGAGACCCACATCCTTACACTAGAAGAGTCAATTTTGATCAAATGTTGGATCAAGTGCTCTCAAACATATGTGTGGAGGAGCACAGTAGAAAAGAGATTCCCAAGACAAGCCTATCCAACTAAGAAGGCCTGACCTCAAGCCCAAAGCTAGAGGATGGTTGGAATTCATCCAACGCTCTATCATCCCTACTAGCAATCGGTTCGAAGTGACCATAGACCGAGCCATCATGATCCATTGCATCATGCTCGGAGAGGATGTGGAAGTACACGAGGTGATACCTCAAGAGTTATACAAAGTGGCGAACAAGCCCTCCACCCAAGCAAGGTTAGCTTTCCCTCATCTTATCTGTCACCTATGCAATTCAGTTGGGATTGTCATAGAAGGTGACCTTCCAATTGAGGAGGATAAGCCCATCACTAAAAGAAGGATGGAGCATACTAGAGAGCCGACACATGAACCACAACATGAGCATTTGGAGCCACCTCAACATGAGATCCCTGAGATGTCTCAAGGGATGTATTTTCCTCCTCAAAGCTATTGGGATCAATGGCATACTTCTATGGGAGAATTAAGCTCTAACATGAATCAGTTGAGGATGGAGCATCAAGAGTATTCCACCATCCTCAATGAAATTAGAGAAGATCAAAGAGCTATTAGGGAAGAACAACAGAGGCAAGGTGTGACATTGAAGAAATCAAGCACTTTATTGGATTCTCTAAAGGAAGTGGTAGCTGCCGTCACTAAGGTGGTCCTGTTCCATCACCCCTTGCTTTTATGTATTTTTCTATTTTCCATTATGTTTTATTGTCTGTTCTCGTGTTCTTATTGCATGATCATTTCTATCTATGTCCTAAAGTTATAAAATGTTCCATATATCTCTCACCTTACATAAAAGAAAATTTTATTTGAAAAAGAAAATTAAGATGCATGAATTTCAAGTTTTATCTTAAGAATAGTTCAATTATTTGATGTGGTGGCATTGCTTTTATTTTCTGAATGTATGAATGAACAGTGCATATTTGAAATTGGAATTAAGAATGTTGGCTCTTGAAAGAATGATGAAAAAGGAGAAGTATTATTGGTAATCTGAAAAATCAAAATCAAATTGATTCTTGAAGTAAGAAAAAGCAGTAAAAAGCAATAAAATAAAAAAATATATATGCTTGTTCGAAAAAAAAAGGCAAGCTGAAAAAGAAAGAGAAATAAAAAGCAGAAAAAAGCCAATAGCTCTTTAAACCAAAAGGCAAGAGCAAAAAGCCAATAACCCTTTAAACCAAAAGGTAAGGGTAAAAGGATCCAAGGCTTTGAGCATCAATGGTTAGGGGGGCCTAAAAGAAACAAAATCTTGGCCTAAGCACTCCAAAGAAATAGTGTCCCTAACTATATTCTTGTGGTGTGAAGGTGTCAAGTAAAAAGCTTGAGACTGAGTAGTTAAAGTCATGATCCAAAGCAAAAAGAGTGTGCTTAAGAACTCTGGACACCTCTATCTGTGGATTCTAGCAAAGCTGAATCATAATCTGAAAGGGTTCACCCAGTTAAGTGTCTGTGGCATTTATATATCCGGTTGTAATATTGGAAAACAAAGTGCTTAGGGCCACGACCAAGACTTTAAAAAGCTGTGTTCAAGAATAAAAAAGAACTAAACTAGGAGAGTCAATAATATCATCTGGATTCTAAGTTTCTAAAGAGGCCAACACTTCTAAGTTTCAATGGATAGTGAGATGCCGAAACTATTTAGAAGAAAAAAAAAGCTACTAAGCCCCACTCATTTAATTGAAATTGAGCTTCATTGAAAACTCTGAGATTTATTGTATCTTACTCTTCTTTTCTATCCTACTTTGTTTTTAGTTTCTTGGGGACAAGCAACGTTTAAGTTTGGTGTTGTAATGAACAGATATTTTATACGCTTTTTGGCATCATTTTCATATAGTTTTTAGCATATTTTGTTTAAATTTTATTAATTTTTCATAGGTTTTAGTGTAAAATTCACATTTTTGGATTCTACTTTGACTTTGTGTATTTTTATGCAATTTCAGGTATTTTCTGGCTAAAATTGAAGAGCTGGAGACACAGTCTAATTTAGAGGCAGAGAAAGCACTACAGATGCTGTCAAGATCTGACCTCTATGCACTTGAAGGAGCTTTTCTAGAGCTACACAAGTCCAAATGGAGCGTTCTTAACGACTATTGAAAGTTAACATCCAGGGATTTCCAGAAATATTTAATAGTCTAAACTTTGCTTCAAAATTAAAGGTCCAAAACTGGCGTTCAATGCCAGCCATCGACCCCAGTCCTGGCGTCCAACGCCCACAAGGAGGTGACCAGCATACAACGCCCAAAAGGGGGCCCTTAGCCAGTGTTCAACGCCTCTAGGGAATCCTAGCACGTGGGAGACACTAAAGCTCATCCCATACACTCACCAAGTGGACTCTGTTAGTGGATTTTTGCACTACAAGCCTAAGCCTGTCATATTTCTGTAATCCTTAATTATTAGATTAGTATATATAGACAAAAGTTCACCATTGTTAAGGGATTTTTTGGGAGACTTTTGATCTCTTGCCTATTTTCACGTTTACCATTATATTTTTCTATCAGCATGAGTCACTAAACCTCCTAGGTTAAAGTTAGGAGCTCTATTGAGTTTTATGAATTAATAAAAGTACTACTATTCTATTTTCAATCTCTGTTTGATTTTATTATAAGATATATCTTCGTTCTTCAACCTTATGAATTAGTTGAACTAGCACAAGGTTATCTCTATTCTACATGGTTCAGCGAGCGTCTTTCATCAGATATCAATGAACCACTCGCTTGAGAATACGTCTCTCAGACGATTAATCCACGACTTCGTTGGGGACTTCTCGAGATATCAGTTCAGCTGAGGTATGGGGAGATTAGGGTCTTTGTGGTAAAGGCTAGAATCAAGGTGCAACATTCTCTAATTCGGAAGATTCGACCTTGTTTGTGGCGTTTTGAGTAGTATCACCAAGGGAATGAACTGTAGGAGCTTCACCCTTATTCAGATTGGATGCACACTAAACCTGGTGTTCAGCCCAGAGGAAGATTGGAGACCTCTCAAACTGGTGTTGATCACATACAGCCTACTATAGAAGAAATCATTCACAGTTGGATTAGATAGCAAGAAAGTATTTATCAAGAAGAACAAAGTATCTCCGAAGCCTTAACCATCTTCTTATCATTAAATTCACAACCACTGAGTAATGTTTTCTTATTACTTTTATGCGTTTAAACAACTTTTCTATCTGCCTAACTAAGATTTACAAGATAACCACTATTTGATCCAAGCTGACAATCCTTATGGGATCGACCCTGACTCACCTCAGGTATTACTTGGACGACCCAGTGCACTTGTTGGTTTAGTTGTACGGAGTGTGGGAATATGTGCACCAGTCCCCATCTTTGATTCTTGCGCGCTTAGTCCGGTCAAGGTAGTTAGAAGCATCATTCTTTGTGAAACCCAATAGTGAATACCCTCCAGCAATCCCCGCCATATAACCAAGTATATTTGACGTAGGTAGCCCATAACTTTGCATACCATCTAGCTAATCCTTTGCCGCACCTGAAACCCGACGGAATTTAGGAATCAAGTTTACGATACACCTAGCTACTAACTCATGGTTGTGCTCGAGGATGACTTTCCGGACCTTCCAGTTCGAAATTTCTATGTCAAGATATATGGACAATTTAGCCTGTTAGTTCATCCGTGTCTCAAGCTTATGACATCTTTTTCTATCCAATCTGTTATAGTGCTTTTCATCCCTTAACCCAGCTCTGTTATAAAAGAATCTCTTCCTAATTAGATTTTTGGCATCATCTTTCCCATAGTCTCTTTTACATACACCAAACCCATGGCACTTCCCAAACCTCATATAGAATTCATAAGCACATTCCTCCGTTCAGAAAACCTTGTTCTCTATTTCAACTGCAATAAGACCAAATACATCTCCATAATGCGACAGGTCATCCTGGCCATTTGAATCCAATTGCTCAACATCAAATTCATTAGCATCTGAACTGACTACGTCGCCAACATAATCACTTTCATCTCTCACAAAACCAAAATATATTAAAAATTTGTTGTCCAAGCTTGGCATGAGTAAGGCTAATCCTATGGCTACTTCTATGATATCTTTAATGCATTTTAAAAAAATGAAGATGGAGCACAACTGAGCACTAACCTTCGAGCAGCACGGCTAGCAGAACCGCGAGACCTGGCGAGCAGAACCGCGAGACCTGGCGAGCAGAATCGCGAGATAGAGGCGAGTAGAACCATGAGACAGAGGTGAGTAGAACCACAAGACAAAAGCGAGCAACTTTTCTAGCAGAACGGTGAGAGGGACGCCAAGCAAAACAGCAAGAGGAATGGCATTCAAGGACGAAACTGGTTGCGATCTTGAGCGCCAAGGGTGGCAACGGTGAGATAGATGGCGGCATGATGGAGGTTAGGGTTTTTTGAATGAGTACTGATGGTGAAAAGCCAAAATATACACTGATGGAGGTTAGGGTTTTCTGAATGTGATGGAGCTCCAAGGAAAGGCCATTCAAAGCAGCATCGAGGAAGACAACGACTACTGACGGTGACGGTGAGATCAAGCTCGAGGAAGACCACTATAATGAATGACGAAGATGAGGATTACGGTGATGAAGGATGGGTGCGATGAAGGCGATGAAGGCTGGGTGAGATGAAGGGCAGTGATGAAGATGACGATGATGGTGATGAAGGCTCCTGGGTGCGATAAAGCTGAACGATGAACGCCGAAGGAAGCTGCTGGGTTCGAGAGTGAAGATGAAGTGACGGCACTGTATGTTTAGGGTTTGAAAGTGAATTTTAGGGTTAAAAAGGAATTTGGAAACTATTGTGTTGTTATTATCATTTTTAGGGTCAAAATTTGAAAACTTAGAAAAAAAAGGTTAAGCGTGGAAAAAAAATAAGTGGGAAACTAAATTTTAGGGAAGAGAACTCTATCGGCATGTTTTTTTACGGTGCCAAAATAAACACAGTATAGCCACGCTTTTAGAGCGTGCCGATTTCCCTCTATGGCCACGCTTTTTAAGCGTGCCAAAAAAAGTGTGGCCAAATTTCAAATCAGTGGCCACCTTAGTAAAAGCGTGCTGATTTCCTTCTATGGCCACACTTGAAAAGCGTGGCAATAAAAAAGCATGGCCAAATTTCAAATAAGTGGTCACCACTCTTGTAAAAGTGTGCCGATTTCCCTCTTTGGCGGAAAAAAAAGCGTGGCCAAATCACAAATCAGTAGCCACCCTCGCAAAAGCGTGGCCATTGACCACTTTTGGGCACGCTTTAAAAGCGTGGCAAGAAAAAAGTGTGTCGACAGGCCTTTTTTCTTGTAGTGCATCATCTATACAGAATTTCTCGCTATGGCTAGTGCATTCAACCTGAAAAAAATTAATCAACAAATAACTCGTCATCTAATTTCCTCACGCTCCCTAATATATTTAAAGTAAGATCCCTATGAAAAGAATATTGTACTACTTAATACTTCTACGACACACATTACAAATCCCTCCGGCAGTACTAAGCACATTCACACTAACAAGTATCACTCCATAAATACAACCATTCCTAAAATTGCATCCACCAGATACTCCATCGCACATACTGATGAGCGGATAATTTATACGCTTTTTGGCATTGTTTTTACATAGTTTTTAGTATGTTTTAGCTACTTTAAATTATATTTTTATTAGTTTTTATGCAAAAATCACATTTCTGGATTTTACTATGAGTTTGTATGTTTTTCTGTAATTTCAGATATTTTTTGGCTGAAGTTGAGAGACCTGAGCAAAAATCTGATTTCAGAGGCTGAGAAAGGACTGCAGATGCTGTTGGATTCTGACCTTCCTATACTCAAACGCATTTTTCTGGAGCTACAAAAATCCAATTGGTGCGTTCTCAATTGGGATGGAAAGCTAACATCTTGGGCTTTCCAGCAATGTATAATAGTTCATACTTTTCCCGATATTTGATGGCCCAAACTAGCATTCAAACGCCAGCTAGAGACCCTTTTCTAGCGTAAAACGCCGAAACTGGCACCAGAACTGGAGTTAAACGCCCAAACTAACATCCAAGCTGGCGTTTAACTTTAGAAAAGGCCTATGCACGTGTAAAGCTCAATTTTCAGTCCAAGCACACACCAAGTGGGTCTCAGAAGTGAATTTCTGCACTATCTGCACTTAGTTACTTATTTTTTATAATCCTTAGTAACTAGTTTAGTATAAATAGCACTTTTTACTATTGTATTAAGGGAGCTTATGGCATTTTTCACATTTGGGAGGCTGGCCATTCGGCCAAGCCTAGACCTTTTTCTCTTATGTATTTTCCAACGGTGGAGTTTCTATACCTCATAGATTAAGGTGCGGAGCTCTGCTGTTCTTCATGACTTAATGCAAATACTATTTTTTTTCTTTCAATTCACACTTACTTCTTCTCCAAGATATACTCTCGTACTTAATTCAGTTAAGTCGGAATGAAGGGGTTATCCGTGACAATCATCCACTATCTTCGTTACTCGCTTAGTCAAGATACGCATGCCTGACAACCACAAGCGGTCTACATGATGTTCAACGTAGTCATTGGACGACAGCCAGAGTATAGTCTCTTGGGTCTCTGATCCACGGATTTGACTTGCCTCTCTTGACATCAGAGCATTCGAATCCATGAGATTAGAACCTTCGTGGAAGAGCCTAGAACCAATTGGCAGCATTCCTGAGATCCGGAAAGTCTAAACCTTGTCTGTGGTATTCCGAGTAGGATCTGGGACGGGATGATTGTGACGAGTTTCAAACTCACGAATGTTGGGCACAGTGACAGTGTGCAAAAGGATAGAGAGATCCTATTCCGACACAAGTGAGAACCGACAAATGATTAGTCGTGTGGTAGCTGTGTCTGGTATTTTTCATCCGAGACGAGAAATCCGACAGTTGATTAGCCGTACAGAAACCATAGCTGGACCATTTTCACTGAGAGGACGGATGGTAGCAATTGACAATGGTGATCCACCAACATATAGCTTGCCATGGAAGGGAGCACGCATAATTGGATGAAGACATTAGGAAAGCAGAGGTTCAGAAGCAACAAAGCATCTCCAAACGCTTATCTGAAATTCCCACCAATGAATTACATAAGTATCTTTATTTTAATTTATGTTTTATTTATCTTTCAATTATCAAAACTCATAACCAATTGAATCCGCCTGACTAAGATTTACAGGATGACCATAGCTTGCTTCAAGCCGGCAATCTCCGTGGGATCGACCCTTACTCGCGTAAGGTTTTATTACTTGGACGACCCAGTGCACATGTTGGTTAGTTGTACCAGAGTTGTGAAAAGTGTGATCACAATTCCGCGTACCAAGTTTTTGGCGCCGTTGCTGGGGATTGTTCGAGTTTGGACAACTGACGGTTCATCTTGTTGCTTAGATTAGGTAACCTTCTTTCTTTTTTTAACCTTTATTTTCTTTTTAAAAAAATAAATAAAAAAAGAAAAAATTTAATAAAATCATAAAACCAAAAAAATTTTGTGTTTCTTGTTTGAGTCTAGTGTCAAATTTTAAGTTTGGTGTCAACTGCATGTTTTTAATTTTTCTTAGATTTTCGAAAATTCATGCATTGTGTTCTTCTTTGATCTTCAAGTTGTTCTTGATGATTTTCCTTGTTTGATCTTTAATTTTTCTTGTTTTGTGTCTTTTATTGTTTTTCTGGTGCATTTTCGAATTGTTAGTGTCCCTAGTACAAAAGTTCTTAAGTTTGGTGTTGTGCATGTCTTTCTTTTCTTAAAAATTTTCAAAAATATGTTCTTGATGTTCATCATGATCCTCAAAGTGTTCTTGGTGTTCATCTTGACATTCAAAGTGTTCTTACATGCATTATTTGTTTTGATCTTAAATTTTTATGTTTTGTTTCATTTAGTTGTTTTTCTCTCTCCTCATTAAAAATTCAAAAGTAAAAAAAAATCTTTTCCTTATTCTTCTCATAATTTTCGAAATTTTGAGTTGAAATGGTCAAAATTTTTTAAAATTTAGTTATTTCTTGTTAGTCAAGTCAAAATTTCAATTTAAAAACTTTATTTTTCAAATCTTATTCAAAATCAATTCTTTTTCATTTTTTTTATGATTTTCGAATTTCATTCTTAAAATTTTTTAAAATCTTTTTTATTTTTCTTTTAATGTTTTCAAAAATTTTAAAACTAATTTTTCAAAAATCTTTTTCTTACTTTTATTTCATATTTTTGAAAATCCTTACTAACAATTAATGTTTTGATTCAAAAAATTCAAGTTTGTTACTTTCTTGTTAAGAAAGGTTCAATCTTTGAATTCTAGAATCATATCTTTTAGTTTCTTGTTAGCCAAGTCATCAAATTTAATTCTAAAAATCAAATCTTTTTAATTTTTTTCAATTCCTTTTCAAAATAAATTTCAATCATATCTTTTTAAAATTTTAATTTCAAAATCTTTTTCTAACTTCTTATCTTTTCAAAATTTATTTTCAAATGTTTTTCAACTAACTACTTGACTTGTTTGTTTTAATTCAAAAAAAAGTTTACTATTTCTCATCTTTTTCAAAACCACCTAACTACTTTTCCACTTCTAATTTTCGAAAATCACTAACCACTTTTTCAAAAATATTTTTAATTAACTAATTGTTTTAGTTTTTAATTTTCTTGTATTTCTTTTCCAAATTTTCGAAACTAACTTAATTAATTAAATAAAAATATAAATATTTTTCTTTTCCCTCTCCTTAAAATTTGAATACTCTCTCTCTCTCTCATCTCTTTCTATTTATTTTATTTAATTGCTAACACTTCTCTTCTACTCATAATTCGAACCCCTCTCTCTCTCTCTCTTCTCTCTGTTCGAATTACTCATCTCCTCTCTCTTCTCATTCTTCTATTCTTCTATTCTTATACTCACATAAAGGAATCTCTATACTGTGACATAGAGGATTCTACTACTCCCTTTGTTCTCTTTTTTTTCATATGAGTAGGAATAAGGATAAGGACATTCTTGTTGAAGTTGATCCTGAACCTGAAAGGACTCTGAAGAGGAAGCTAAGAGAAGCTAAAGCACAACACTTCGGAGAGGACCTTACAGAAAATTTCAAAAAAGAAGCAAACATGGCAGCCGAACCCAACAACAATGCTAGAGATGCAAGGAAGATGCTTTGTGACTATACTGCACCAACTTTCAACTTCTATGGAAGAAGAATCTCAATTTCTGTCATTGGAGCAAACAACTTTGAGCTTAATCCTCAATTAGTTTCTCTAATGCAGCAGAATTGCAAGTTTCATGGACTTTTATCGGAAGATCCTCATTAGTTCTTAGCTGAATTCTTGCAGATCTGTGATACTGTTAAGACCAATGGAGTTGATCTCGAGGTTTACAGACTTATGCTTTTTCCCTTTGCTGTAAGAGACAGAGCTAGGATATGGTTGGACTCACAATCTAGAGAAAGCCTAAACTCTTGGGACAAGTTGGTCACTGCTTTCTTGGCCAAATTCTTTCCACCTCAAAAGCTGAGCAATTTTAGAGTGGACGTCCAAACCTTCAGACAGAAAGAAGGTGAATCCCTCTATGAAGCTTGGAAAAGATACAAGCAATTGATCAGAAGGTGTCCTTCTGACATGCTTTCAGAATGGAGCATCTTAGATATATTCTATGATGGTCTGTCTGAATTGTCCAAGATGTCATTGGACCACTCTTCTGGTGGATCTCTTCATCTGAAGAGAACCCCTGCAGAAGCTCAGGAACTCATTGAGGTAGTTGCAAATAATCAGTTCATGTACACTTCTGAAAGAAATCCTGTGAGTAATGGGATGACTCAGAAAAAAGGAATTCTTGAGATTGATACTCTGAAGCTTCCTCTGAAGGAGAAGCTTAAGACCCTGAGAATCCTGCAATGGAAGAGGTGAATTACCTGGGAGAATCCTATGGAAACACCTATAATCCTTCATGGAGAAATTATCCAAATTTCTCATGGAAGGATCAACAGAAGCCTCAACAAAGCTTCAATAATAATAATGGTGGGAGAAATAGGTTTGGCAATAGCAAGCCTTTTCCATAATCTTCTCAGCAATAGACAGAGAATTCTGAGCATAGCATCTCTGGCTTAGCAATCATAGTCTTTGATATATCTAAGACCACTCTCAGCTTCATGACTGAAACAAGGTCCTCCATAAAAAATTTGGAGGCACAAGTGGGTCAGCTGAGTAAAAGAGTTACTGAAATTCCTCCTAGTACTCTCCTAAGCAATACAGAAGAGAATCCAAAGAGAGAGTGCAAGGCCATCAATACATCCAAAATGGCTGAACCTAAAGAGGAGGAAGAGGCAGTGATTTCTAGTGAGGAAGATGTTGCTGGACGTCCACTGACCACTAAGGGGTTCCCTAATGAGGAACCAAAGGAATCTGAGGCTCATATAGAGACCATAGAGATTCCACTGAACTTCCTATTACCATTTATGAGCTCTGATGAGTATTCTTCCTCTGAAGAAGATAAAGATATTGTTAAAGAGCAAGTTGCTCGATACCTAGGAGCAATCATGAAGCTGAATGCCAAGTTATTTGGTAATGAGACTTGGGAGGATGAATCTCCATTACTCATCAGTGAACTGAATGCGTTGGTTCAGCAAAAATTACCTCAGAAGAAACCGGATCTCGGAAGGTTTTTAATACCTTGTACTATAGGCACCATAACCTTTGAGAAGGCTCTGTGTGATCTGGGGTCAGGTATAAACCTCATGCCACTCTCTGTAATGTAGAAACTAGGAATCTTTGAGGTACAAGCTACAAGAATCTCACTAGAGATGGTAGACAAATCAATGAAACAGGCTTATAGACTTGTAGAGGATGTCTTAGTGAAAGTTGAAGGCCTTTACATCCCTGCTGACTTCATAGTCCTAGACACTGGGAAGGATGAGGATGAATCCATCATCCTTAGAAGACCCTTCCTAGTAAGAGCAAGGGCTGTGATTGATGTGGATTGATGATCGAATTTCTATTGGTGAAGAAATTTAAAAATATAACCGCGTTATAAGTATAGTTTCTAAACCAACAAAGAATCCTTTCGTACAAAAGTTTTGGTTGTCACAAGTAACAAACCCAGTAAAATTTATAAACCGAAGTATTCAAACCTCGGGTCGTCTTCTCAAGGAATTAGAGGGAGGTGTGTTTTATTATTGGTTATGAAAAACAGTAATTTTGGGTTTTTGAAAAGTTTGAACAAGAGAAATAAATTACAGGAATTAAATTAATAACTAATAAAGCTCTTGGCAAGGTATGAGAATTGGAAATCCTATCCTAGTTATCCTTATCAATTGTGATGAGAATTAGCTTTTGCTCCCACTTGGTCAACCTCTAACTATGAAGGTATGTTAAGTGGATGAATCAATTTGATTCCTCAAGTCCTAGTCAATTCATAAGAAAAGACTAGAGTTAGAGGAATTCAAATCAATCAGCAAAGAATCCCAATTTTCAATCATCAGCTGAGTTTGATAACTCAAGAGTCTCTAATTACTCAACCAAAGCTAAGAGTGTAAAAAGCTAAATTAAAATCATAAATATCTGAAATACCTCAAATTGTATTAAATAGAAAATCAATCTAAACATAAAAAAGTTCATAAACCAAATTGAGAAAATAAATAAAAGGAATATTGAACCTGTAATTTGAAAAGAAGTAACCTAAACATAATAGAAATCCTAAATCCTAATCCTAAGAGAGAGGAGAGAACCTCTCTCTCTAAAAACTACATCTAATCCTAAAATTATGTATATGAGAAGTTGTTGTATGAATTGATGCATTCCCCCACTTTATAGCCTCTAATCTGTGTTTTCTGGGTCGAGAACTGGGTCAAAATAGCCCAGAAATCACTGGTTGCGAATTCAAACACGCTGATTTTTCTGCAGAACGATGCATCCGTGTGATTCACGCGCGCGTGTCATTTTTCTGTACGGACACTATAGTAAATTATATATCATTTCAAAGCCCCAGATGTCAGCTTTCAAGCACAACTGGAATTGCATCATTTGGACTTTTGTAGCTCAAGTTATGATCGTTTGAGTGCGAAGAGGTCAGGCTGGACAGCTTAGCAATTTCTTCAACTTCTTGTATTCCTTCTACTTTTGCATGCTTCCTTTCCATCCTCTGAGCCATTCCTACCCTGTAATCCCTGAAATCACTTAACACACATATCAAGGCATCGAATGGTAATAAGAGAGGATTAAACATAGCAAATTTAAAGCCCAAAGAAGCATGTTTTCAATCATAGCACAAAATCCGGAAGAAAAAAGTAAAACCGTGCAAATAGTATGAATAAGTGTGAGACTAGTGGATAAAATTCACTCAATTAAGTACAAGATGTACCATGAAATAGTGGTGCATCAAATCTCCCCACACTTAAACAGTAGCATGTCCTCATGCTAAGCTCAAGAGAAGCTATAAGAGTGAAAAGGAATGGTAAGACTTATGAAAATGCAATGCAACCTATGTATATGAATGCAACTATATGCTGAGACGTTTCTATCTACTTGGTTAAAAGTAAATAAGTTCTCCAAGACAAACATAAATCAAATTCCACTAATTCAAATCATACAGTAAAGACAAGTAAATTTGTAAGAAGTTAGCTCATGAAAGCAGGGAACATAGAATCAAGCATTGAACCCTCACTGGTAGTGTATATCACTCTAACTCTCTCAAGTGTCTAGGGTTAATCACTCTACTTTTCTCTAGTCATACTTTCTAAACTTTGTTCTTCATCTAACCAATCAACAAGTATTTAATGTACCAATGCAAACATCATGAGGTCTTTTCAAGGTTGTAATGAGGCTAAGGTAAAGGTGAGGATATATATGGCTAAGTGAGCTATGAATTAAATCTTTGACTAGTCTAAGCTCTCACCTAACATACACATACTCTATATAACTCTAAAATCATGCCTAACTACCCAAAATTCCCATTTTTTTCATCTCATACTCATGCATCAACATTTCTTTTAATTTTTATCACAAATGCATTGATCTTTTTCTTAACTTAACTTAGCATTTGGGGTAATTTTGTCCCCTTATTTATTTACTTATTTATTGAATATTTTTTTGGATTTTTTCTTTTTTTTCTCTCATTTTTTTATTATTTTATTTATTTATTTATTTATTAAATAGAAAAATAAACATAACTTATCAATGCACATGGATTTTTAAATTTTCTGGTCTCACATGAGTAGGTACCCGAATTCCCAATATTTTATCAAAGTAAAAACATAACACATTCCCTTATTAACCCATGTTCCCACAGTTTTCCCACACTTAGTTGATACACAATCTCTATCTTAAGCTAACCAAAGATTTAATTGTGGTGATTACTTGTTTTTTCACTTAAGGCTAGTGATGTGGTAAAATATAGAACAAATGGGATTAAAAAGGCTCAAAGTGGCTAACAAGGGTAATTTGAAAGGGTAGGCTTGATGACAAGTCATCATATACCCATTTTTCAAGCTAATTTCACTTGTTTTATTAGTCTTTATGCACTTTCTTGCATCCTAAGTAAGTGATTTGGAGTGAAAATGCATAACTTCTTTAAATCAAACAACCACCATGAAATTAATGTTAATTCATGAGGTTTAAGCTAATTTTAATTGAATTTTAATTGATTTATAAGCCTTATGAATTTAGTGATACTTGGAGTGGTTGTTTTGGTTTATTTTAGGTGAAGAAAAGAATAAAAGAGAAAAGCGTGGCCTAAGAAAGCGTAACCCAAGGAGAAAGAAGCGTGGTCAAAGGAAGGAAAAGTGTGCCGCATGCAATGGAGGAGGCAAGCATTGCCCTCCACAAGGGCACACTGCCCTCTAGGAGGGCAACATAAGGGAACAAGGCAAAGAAGGCAATTCTGCCCTGCCCACTACAAGGGCAGAGCACAAATTTGTGCCTTGGAATCAAGAAGAAGAAAATGTTGCCTTGCCCTCCACAAGGGCAGTATCGGGCTCACAAGGGGAGAAAATCAAAAGAAAATGTCTCCAAATGCTTGCCACAAGAGTGGAACACGGGACCATGAGGAAGCAAGGAACTAAGTCCCATTATCGTGCTAAGAAAGCCAAAGATAATGAATAAGCGTGTGTAGCAGCCAGGATTCGAACGCGGGACTTCATTTTGGAAACACTGCCCTGCCCTCCGCGAGGGCAGGGCAGCATTTTGTTGGTGCATGAATATGGCGCACCAGGGTCAATTCTGGCGCACCACGGCATGACTCTGGCAGCACCAGCGCGCACCAAATCACAATTCTGGCGCACCAACTTTTTCTGCCCTGCCCTTCGTGAGGGCAGGGCAGCATCCTGTGCACCAAGGCACCATTCTGGCGCATCATGGCATGATTCTGGCAGCATCAGCACGCACCGTGGCACATCTCTGGCGCACCAATTTTTCCTGCCCTGCCCTCCGCAAGGGCAGGGCAGCGTTCTGCGCACCAAGACCGCACCAGCCCGCACCAAGCCGCACCACACATCAATTTTCTGCCCTGCCCTCCACAAGTGCAGGGCAGCCTCCTGGGAGCTATTATTTTTGGGCCGAAAATTCAATTAAAATTCCAATTTAATTCATTTCTTCACCAAATCAAAAGCCCATCCAAATCCCAAAATCCAAGGATAGAAAGTGTATAAATAGGAGCTAGTTTGATGTAATTAGGACCTTTTTGCTTTGCTTTTGAATTTTGCACTTTCTTTGAGCTTTGAATTTACTTTTGCACTTGGGAACTTCTCTTGGTGACTTCACTGAGATTTCAGAGAATTAGGGAGGAGAATTGATCTCTCTTCTTCCTTCTTCTTGCTTAGGTCTTTTTAATTTCCTTGTTTTGAGTTTTGGGTGTGAAGAATTGAGGAAATTCTGTCTCAATCTCCATTCAAAATCTCTTTAATTCCTTTCTGCACAATTGAGTTTAATTTCAATTCCTTTACTGCTTCTTCTTCTATTTCTTGTCAATTGCTTTGTGAACTTGGATCTGGGAAGGCAAATCGAGATCTAGACTTTACTTTCTAGTCTCTTGAGACCTGAGATCCCATTTTCCTTGTTGGTTCTTCTGTGAACCTTTGCTGCACTTTAATTTCAATTTCTGTTTGAACTTTAGTTTATTCCAATTCATCTTCTATTTTATTAATTGTTGCCATCTACTTTCTCTTGCTGGAATACTGAATTCCCAACCCTTAATTCCCCTTTTATATTCAAGCAATTTATATTTCTTGCCATTTAAGTTACTGCAATTTACATTTCTTGCACTTTAAGTTTCAGTCATTTATTTTCTTGTTCTTTAAGATTCAGCAAGTTTACTTTTCTGTTCTTTAATTTACTGCAATTTCCCCTTCTCCCTTTACATTCCAAGCAATTTATATTCAGTTAAATACAACCCACTCAACCAAAACTTGATTCGCTTGACTAAATCAACCACTAAACTAAAATTGCTCAATCCTTCAATCCCTGTGGGATCGACCTCACTCATGTGAGTTATTATTACTTGATGCGACCCGGTACACTTGCCGGTGAGTTTTGTGTTGGATCACTTTCCACACATCAAGGCTATTTTAGGATAAGTGAGCTAAAACAATTAATGGCCTCAATCATATGCATGCATTTAAATACACTAACTATTGGACATATAGAGTGGAACAAAATATAGATTACAATCATAGAGAAGAAAACACACAAGAATAAAATATTATGGTTAAATAATGTACCCATGCAATTAAGCTCAAATCTCACAGGGTTGTGTGTTCTTAGCTATAATTCCAAATATTGATTATCAACTCTTTCAAACTAACAATTTGTTTGTATTGACAATTATATTCAATTAATAAAATAATAAAAGGGTTTTGTGAAAAACAAGCATTTAGAGTAGTAGAATAAAATCATTTTAAAAATAGTGCATAATGCCATACATGCTTTTTCACAAATACTTAGCACGCATAGTAAGGATGTTGTTGAAAGTATTAAATTGAACATGCAAGCAACCCTCTAAAAATTTATATATAATTGTCAAACAATTCCTTAATAATCCACAAGCAAAATATAGAAAATAATGACCCAAATAAATTTCCAACACCAATTAAAAGAATGTAAAAAGAAAAAGAAAAGAAAAGGAATACATAGATAATGAAAGAAAAAAGGAAAAGAAAACATTAAAAAAAATAATAATGGAAAAGTAAAAAGGGAAGAAGAAAGAAAAGAACCTTGGTAATGGATGTGAAAAATAAGGGAGGAGAAAGTAAAAAGTGAAAAAGAATAAAGAAGGAAGAAGAGAGAAGAAAGAAATAAGAAAGGGAAAGAAAAGATTAGGATTTGGGGAAGAAAAGATAAGATATCTGGCCCTGATCTGGATAAACTGTGCGTCGCATGTGATACGGACGCGTGGAGCATGCGTTCGCGTGGTTATTTTCAGGTGATGCAGACGCGTGGGGCACGCATTCGCGTGATAGGGCTTGTGCTTTCAGCACCTTTCCAGCCCCACTCCATTATAACTTTCTGCCATACACCCCTTTACGTCGATTTCACAGGGTCACGCGTGCGCGTGGGTGACGCGCACGCGTGGAGGGCTGGTTTCACATATGACACGGACGCGTCAGCGACATGTTTACGTGGGCATCTTTGTGCCTAAGGCACACCTCCAGCCACGCTCCCGCGTGACTCTATGTTTCTTTCTTATTTGCTTCGCATGCGCACATGACGCGTACGCGTTAGCGATGCTCGTGCGTCACGTGCGAAATTTTTTTTTTAATATATGCCAAATGCAGGATGCAGTATGCAGATGCTAATACAAACATTATGAATGACACTAATAAAATTAAAATAAAATAAACTAAGAATAAAAGGAATGATTATACCATGGTGGATTGTCTCCCACCTAGCACTTTTAGTTAAAGTCCTTAAGTTAGACATTTGGGGAGTCCTTTGTTATGGTGGCTTGTGCTTGAACTCATCCAGGAATCTCCACCAATGTTTGCAATTCCAATATCCTCCGGGATCCCACACTAGTTGCATAAAGCCTTCAAGCAAGTTAAAGCAAGTGACAAGGCCCCAATAGTGTTGATTGCTGGAATGAATTTCGGGGTCCCAAACCTTACTTTTACACCCGTCTTCTTGTTGATCATCATGATTCCATCCGGGTGGCACACAATTTAAATTCTCATTGAGACATTCAAATAGCTTCCTGGACCCATACAATTTAGTATTCTTCTAGCCATGATACTTCAGCCGTGAGCTTCCTACCACAATGAACCTAGGATTGTGTTGCTAACCACTAACCATCTCCCCCTTGCTCTTATAGCCATAAAGAGCTCTAAGTTGCCCATTCGTCTCAAGCAAAGCATACTCAAGTGGGCTAATTAAGCTTAGAGATGTGAGATTTACCTACTTGAATGAAGGGATGGATGGTGATAGCTTTGGGGGAGAGGTCTCCAACAACTTTGGCAAGGTGATTTGCAACTCCATTCCCTTGAGTTCTTCCTTGACAACTTCCACCTCTTTGCAAGCTTCTTCAATATCAACCTCTTCCTCTTGGTAGCTTTCTTCCAATTCGATCTCTTCTTCATTGTTCATCAAGGGCATGGGAGGTTGTGCTTCTTCTTCTTTAATCTCCATGTCAAGTCCAATGGGAGATGATTCAAATGTAGATAAGAATTCATCAATGATTGAATCCATCTCTTGATCATCCCCTTCAAAGTCTTCAACCATGGTATGCCTTGGAGGTTGTACACCCTCCTTAACATCAAATTCAAACTCCTTAGAAGGGGGCTCTATGACTGGGCTTTCCCATGGACGTTCCGCATCTCCTAAGTCTTCGACCACTTCTTCCTCTTCAACGATTACAACTTCTTCCAATTGTTCCAATACAAAGTCATGCTGCTCACTGTCCACTGGAGTTTCTAGCTTCTCCTTCATGCTGCATTCTTCAGTAGATTCTCCACATGAAGCCATGGGGGTTCCTTGAGTGTCTGAATGTTGGGAAGGTAATCGATTGATTGCTTGCTCCAATTGGTGAAGGGTTGCATGAAATTTTTCCATCGTTTCCTTGAGATGCTTCTGTGATTCTCGGGTCGATGGATATGGACATGGTGTATATTGAGGTGGTGGTTTTTGGGAGTAATTAGGGTGGAATTGGGGTCGCTCCATGTATGGTTCATATGGTTCATAAAGTGGTTGGTATGGTGGATATGGGTTAGGGTCATATGGAGGTGAATGGTGGAAAGGGACTTGTGAGTTTGGTGGTTCAAAGGTATGCTGGGGAGGTGGTTCATAAGCATATGGTGGGACTTGTTGGTAACTACAAGGGGGTCCACCATATTCATCATCTTGGTACGCTCCCTGGAATGGCTCTTGACCATAGTAATTTGGTGGGTGTTGGTTATCATGAAAAGGTCCACCATAACTATTGTCTTGGCATGCATTGTAGGATGGTCGTCGTCCATGGTACTTTGGAAGGTGTTGTTGCCGAAAGGGTTGATCAGATCCTCGTGGCTCCTCCATCTTTGATTGCTTTGACCTTGATGCATGTTCCTGTTATAGCTTCCATTCCTTACAACAACATTGGAACCGAACTTGAAACCATAAGGGTGAGAATTCATAGTAGCTAAAGAAAATAAAAACAAAAGCTAATAAAAAAACTAATGAAAATAAACTCCTAAATCTTATAAACACTGACAACAATATAAGATAAAGATTTGAAAAAGGTTTAAATTTTGAAAAGGTTTGATTTTTAAAATTTTAAATTTAAATTTTGAAATTTGAAATTTGAATTTTGGAATTTTAAATATTGAAATTTGAAATTTTGATTTTGAAATAAGATAAGATAAGATTTTGAAAAAGATATGATTTTTGAAAAAGATTTGAATTTTGAAATTTAAAACTAAGATAAGATAAGATAAAAATTTTAAAATAAAAATCTGAATTTTTTTTGTAATTTTTCGAAAAAATCAATTAAAATAAAGAGAAAAGATGTTTTTGAATTTAATGAGGAAAGAGAAAAACAATAAAATGACACAAAACTAAAATTTTTTAGATCAAAACGAAGAAAACAACCAAGAACAACTTGAAGGTCAAGATGAACACGAAGAACAACTTGAAGATCAAGAAAGAACAAGGAACATTATTTTCGAAAAGTTTTAATAACTAAATAAAAACCAATAACATCTTAATTTACAAAAAAGCAAAAATAAAAGCAAAAATAAAAACAAATAAACAAGCAAAAAGCAAATATTTATAATAACCAATAATAAGGTACACGTTTGCAATTCCCCGGCAATGGCGCCATTTTAACGAACGGATTAATTGATGGTAAAGAATTTCATCAGAATATAATCGCGTTGTAAGTATAGTTTCTAAACCAGCAGAGAATCCGTTCGTGCAGAAGTTTTGGTTGTCACAAGTAACAAACCCAGTAAAATTTATAAACCGAAGTATTCAAACCTCGGATCGTCTTCTCAAGAAATTGCAGGGAGGTGTGTTTTATTATTGGTTATGAAAAATAGTAATTTTGGGTTTTTGAAAGGTTTGAACAAGAGAAATAAATTGCAGAAATTAAATTAATAACTAATAAAGCTCTTAGCAAGGTATGAGAATTGGAAGTCCTATCCTAGTTATCCTTATCAATTATAATGAGAATTGACTTTTGCTCTCACTTGGTCAACCTCTAACTATGAAGGTATGTTAAGTGGATGAATCAATTTGATTCCTCAAGTCCTAGTCAATTCCTAAGAAAAGACTAGAGTTAGGAGAATTCAAATCAATCAGCAAAGAATCCCAATTTTCAATCATCAGCTGAGTTTGATAACTCAAGAGTCTCTAATTACTCAACCAAAGCTAAGAGTGTAAAAAGCTAAATTAAAATCATAAATATCTGAAAGACCTCAAATTGTATTAAATAGAAAATCAATCTAAACATAAAAAATTTCATAAACTAAATTGAGAAAATAAATAAAAGGAATGTTGAACCTGTAATTTGAAAAGAAGTAACCTAAACATAATAGAAATCCTAAATCCTAATCCTAAGAGAGAGGAGAGAACCTCTCTCTCTAAAAACTACATCTAATCCTAAAATTATGTATATGAGAATTTGTTGTATGAATTGATGCATTCCCCCACTTTATAGTCTCTAATATGTGTTTTCTGGGCCGAGAACTGGGTCAAAATAGCCCAGAAATCGCTGGTTGCGAATTCAAACATGCTGATTTTTCTGCAGAACTATGCGTCCGCGTGATTCACGCGTGCACGTCATTTTTCTGTATGGCTACTATAGTGAATTATATATCACTTCGAAGCCCCGGATGTTAGCTTTCGAACGCAACTGAAACCGCATCATTTGTACCTTTGTAGCTCAAGTTATGATCGTTTGAGTGCGAAGAGGTCAGGCTGGACGGCTTAGCAATTTCTTCAACTTCTTATATTCCTTCCACTTTTGCATGCTTCCTTTCCATCCTCTGAGCCATTCCTGCCCTGTAATCCCTGAAATCACTAAACACACATATCAAGGCATCAACTGGTAATAAGAGAGGATTAAACATAGCAAATTTAAAGCCCAAAGAAGCATGTTTTCAATCATAGCACAAAATCTGGAAGGAAAAAGTAAAACCATGCAAATAGTATGAATAAGTGTGAGACTAGTGGATAAAATCCACTCAATTAAGTACAAGATGTACCACGAAATAGTGGTGCATCATGGACAGAGGAGAGTTAGTCCTTCAATTGAATGAGGACTACCTTGTGTTTAAGGCTCACGGATATTCTTTTGTAAACATGGAGAGAAAGCATGAAAAGCTTCATCGAATTATGTCCATACAGAGTCAAGCAGAGGCCTCACACTCAAACTCTACGTTTGGTGTTGGGAGGCCACAATCATGCTCTGAGCATCTGTGAAGCTCTGAAAGAGCTTACTGTCAAGCTATTGACATTAAAGAAGCACTTATTGGGAGGCAACCCAATCTTATTTATCTATGTTAATTACTTTTTCATTTCATTTTCCATTGTTAGTTTATGTTTTCTGTAGGTTAATGATCATGTGGAGTCACAAAAATAGCTGCAGAATTAACGCGGAATCAAAACTAGCATAAAAAATAGCACACCCTGGAGGACAGGCTTACTGGTGTTTAAACACCAGTAAGGATAGCAGAATGGGTGTTTAACGCCTAGTCTGGCAGCATTCTGGGAGTTAAATGCCAGAATTGGCAGACAGACTGGCGTTTAATGCCAGAAAAGGGGTATTTGGTGTCTGGCTGGCGTTAAACTCCAGAAAGGGACATCACCTGGCATTTAACTCTAGAATAGGCAGCAGAGCTGGCGTTAAATGCCAGAAATGGCACACAGAGGGCGTTTAAATGCCAGAAAGGTGCAATGATGAGAAATCCTTGATACCTCAGGATCTGTGGACCCCACAGGATCCCCACCTACCTCAACTCACTATCTCTCCCCCTCACACCTTTCCATAACACTCTTCCTCAAACACCATTCACCTATCAAATCCTACCCACTTCCCCATAATCTCTTCACCACTCACATCCATCCACTATTCCTCAAAAACCCATCATAAACCCCACCTACCTTACCATTCAAATTCAAAACATTTCCCTCCCAACCCCACCCCCTCTCACACGGATTCCCTCTCTCCCTTACCCTATAAATACCCCTCCTTACTCCTCCACTTTCACACATCACAAACACCTCATAACACCCTTGGCCAAACCATTCATACCCTTCCATATCCTTCATTTCTTATTCTTCTCCTCCTTTCTTTCTTCTTTTGCTCGAGGACGAGCAAACCTTTTAAGTTTGGTGTGAAAAAAAGCTCTGCTTTTTGTTTTTCCAAAACCATTAATGGCACCTAAAGCCGGAGAAACCTTTAGAAAGAGGAAAGGGAAGGCAGTTGCTTCCACCTCTGAGTAATGGAAGATGGAGAGATTCATCTAAAAAGCCCATCACTAGAAAGAAGATGGAGCAAACAAGAGAGCTCATTCATGGACCTCAACAAGAGCATGAGGAAGTCCCTCATCAAGAAATCCCTGAAATGCCTCAAGAGATGCATTTCCCTCCACACAACTATTGGGAGCAACTCAACACCTCTTTAGGAGAATTGAGTTCCAACATGGAGCAACTAAGAGTGGAGCACCAAGAGCACTCCATCATCCTCCATGAAATCAGAGAGGACCAAAAGGCCATGAGAGAGGAGTGATGACAAGTCATCTTAGGCTAGTTTCACAAGCCTTTTTCATTATCTTTTACTTAGTTTTCATGCATTCTTAGGCAATAAGTAAGTGTTTGGATGAAAAATTCATGGTTGTCTTGATTCAATCAAACATTGCTAATTTTATGCATTTTCATGAGATTTATGCAAGAATTGATTGGTAAGATGCAAAATCTTGTGATTATGCCAAGGCTTTGATGACTTTGTTTGGTTGATGATAGGTGAAAGGAAGCATGAAGGAAGGTTGAAGAAGGAGCCTGGAGAAGATGAAGAAGAAGCAACGTTGGTGGCCAAGTTGGACCACCAACATTGCCTCCAACGTTGGAAGAAGGGGCAGACGATATACTGATACTCACGTTGGAGAGAGTGTTGGACATCCAACGTTAACCCCAATGTGGTAAAGGAATGAGCTTATTGGATATTCTGGAAAATTGCAGGGGCGCGGACGCGCACATGCTGCACACGCGTAGATTGGGAATTTTGAGCATCTGCGCAGACGCACACTATGCGCGCACGCGTGGGTAGGCAACGTTGGACCCCAAACGCTGCCTCAAACGTGAAGGCCAATGCGCGCGATCTTGAATATGGGATTTTGAGTTTGGAAAAGCACAAGGGCGCGCTCGCGCCTATGGCGCGTACGCGCGAATTCAACTTTTGAGCATCTACGCAGACGCGTACATGCCACGCACGCGTGGATGAGCTTTGTGATCCAAGTGCGCAGACGCGCACGGTATGCGTACGTGTGGGTAGCAAGACGTTGGCACTCCAACGTTGGTTAAACGTGAGTGACAGCAACCAGAAAGGCATAATTGACACACTCTTCTCCTCAATTTCATTAGGCTCCAATCCAATCAATCCCTGCTTCAATCAAGGCTAGGGCCCAAATCCAAATACACTGAAGACTCAATCGAAAAGGAGAAGAAGCCTATAAATAGGAGAATGCTTGAAGAGAAAAGGGGGCTGGCTCCACAGGGAGCAGTAGGAGTAGAGAGCTCACTATTTTAGTTTTCCTTTTTGAATTTGAAAATTTTGGATTGAGATTGAAGGAATTCTGTTTCATTCTTGATCTGAAACTTCTCTTTGTGCTTTTTCTACATAATCTTAGAGAATTGAGAATTGAATCTGAGTTTTCATTTACTGCTTCCATATTTCTTTCTTCTGCAAATTATTTTCTGCTGGATCAAGGAAGGAATTAAGATCTAGACTTGTTTTCTAGTCTCATTGATCCCCTGAGATCTTCACTTGTCTTTTTAGATTTCGCAATTGAGTTGAGTTTTCTTGCTGTTTTAAATTTTTCAAGCAATTTCCCTTTTTTGTTTAGATCTGTTACAAGTTACTACATCTTTTACTTCTCTGTTTGATTGCTAATTACACTTTCTTGTTTGATTTCTTGAATCCCAGCTCCCAAAATCCTTTTATTCATCCTGCAATTTAAATTTCCAGTTGCTTGATCTATTGCTTTCTTTAATTTCCAGCACCCACTCCCCTTTACATTCACTGCAATTTACATTTCTTGTCATTTAAGTTTCTGCAATTTACATTGCTTGCTCTTTAAGTTTCTGTCCAATTTACTTTCTTCAATTTAAATTCCCTGCAATTTACTTTCTGTTGATCAACTTCACACAAATCACTCAATGTTAGCTTGACTAAACTAATCACCCACTAAAGTTTGCTTGATCCATCAATCCCTGTGGGATCAACCTCACTCTAAGTGAGTTTTACTACTTGATGCGACCCGGTACACTTGCCGGTGAGTTTTGTATTGGAATCTGATTTCCAACCCATCAAGTTTTTGGCGCCGTTGCCGGGGATTGATTAGATCAACAATGATTAAGTGGGTGAGAAGTCTAGATTAAGCATTTTTCTTTCTTTTTGTTCTCTGTTTTAAGCTGATAGCAAGGTGTTTAAGTTATTACCTCACTAAAAAATTCCTTTTTGAGACATGAATTTTAATTTTCGTTGGTGTTGTGTTTTACAAAATTCAAATAGAGTTCAACTCATCCTATGATCAAACAAATTTTATAGAATATTACCCACCATCACCAATTTCTAATGATGGCTGAGAATATCACCAAGAAAATACAAATTCTGAGCACTCCAATCCATGGAGATATGTTTCAGAACCACAAGATGAGCAAGACAATTTCATGGGATATGTCCCTCCACCACAAAATGATTCAAGTTATTATTCTAATGATGGCTGGGAATATCACAAAAAAACTACAGATTTTGAGAAATCCAATCAGTGGGGATATGCTAATCAAGATAATTCCATGGAATACTACCCAATACCACAAAATAATTCATGTTATTATGCTAATGGTGGATGGGAGTATCAACAAGGAATAAACAAGCATGAACACCTCCCAGAGCCACATGATGATTTATACTGCTATAACAACCACTAAGATTGTGACTAGGAGGGTCAAAATCAAAGAGATATTGATGATTCATACTCTGTTCATCAAGAGACATCATCACTGGAGTGTGCTTTCGAAAAATTCATACAAAATTGTTCAACCTCACCTCACAGTTCATCTGAAAGTTCTTCATCACTTAACTATCCCTTGACACAAAATCTCTTCCAAAACTCACAGTCCACACAAACTTCCATGAACCAAAACCTCTCAAATCTTGAAACCATGTTTGAAAAATATGAGAGGGAGGCACAAATATCCTGGAACAGGTAAGAGAATTCATTCAAAAACATGGAAGTGCTGGTAAACCAAAATGAAGAAACCTTTGAACTAATTGAAGATCTCTTTCAAAAATCCAGAGAATTGTTGAAAAGACAAGAACAACTCATGGAGGAACAACAACAATCCTAGAAGGAACAAGAAATCCTTCTTCAGAAGATGGATGAGTATTTGGAGAACATGGGGAAACGCTCAGAACCAATAAGCAAGGAAAATAAAGATCAATTGATGGATGTGAAGGAGGAAGTGGAAGAACAAGATGAAGATGCTACTATATCAAGTGAGCTTTCAATGAAGAATGAGGTGGTTGAAACTGAAACTGCACTTGAGATGACAAGGGAACATGAAGACTCACAACCCTCACAAACTTCCCTGAACCAAAAACTCTCAACAGTTGAATCTATGATTGAAAAATATGAAGAGGAGATGAAGAAATCTTGGGAAGAACAACAAACCTCCTCCATGAAAGTAGTATTAAGTCAAATGTTGAGTGTGAAGGAAGAAGTGAAGGAACAAGAAAGTGAGGAAGACAATCAAGGAAGCTCATACTCAAGAGAAGCAGAGAAATACATAGATGAAGGGCTCATTGAACCACCAATTCAAAAGGCTCTAGATGAAGATAAAACTCCAATAATCACATAGCAACTAAGTTTTGAATCCAAAGAAGTGAAGGCAACTAACAAGAGCACCACCCATATCCCTGATCCAGCAAGCAAGATCAATCAAGCCATTTACAAAAGGAAGCTTGCTGAGAAGAGACCAAGACAAGGGACAATAGCTGAATCTTCTCCCCCCTTGAGGTCATTCCTCTCAACAAACTGGAAGAAGAGGAAGAAAGTCATTAGCTACAGGTCAGTAGTTTTACTTTCTTAGTTATTTCAATAAAGAAGTTAAGTAGATTTCTCTGTATTGCAAAGAGCTAAGTTTGGTGTTGCACACCAAAATAATTAAGGGGTGAATATTGGAAGCTAAGTTTGGTGTTCCACCAAAAATTTCATTAAGAGTACATTGCACCCTCAACATGACTAGTATTAGCTCCAAACCATCAGAGAAACTACTTAACAATTGTTATGTTTCTAGTTTTTAGTTGTTTTCTAGTTTACATCCATTTTCTAGTTCATAGTTTACTTTCCTAATAAAAAGCACTTGATGTTTTATGCATGTATTTATTCTGCTTCATATAGACGTAGGCAAGGAACTAAGTTTGATGTTTCCACACCAGCTTAGGTTCAGAGGATTACAAGCATACATGCATGCTAACTGTTTCTTAAGTGCTTGGGAAACAAGCAACTTTCAATATCTTTTGTAGGAAGTCATTCAATCTCTTGGAGGAAAAGGTACATTATCATGGACAAAGGAAGGACATAGAACCCAACAATGATGATGCCACAGAGGAAACAAATGGACTCCAAGAGGTTGTACTGTTCTCTAACTGACTTTAGCTCAAATATGCTAATTGAAAGTGCAAATGTCCCCTGTTGAGTAGTTTTTTTAGATTTATTTACTGTCTGCAAGTTTGTTTGTTTTCATGTTGTCTTGGCTTGTTAGTTTAAGTGTGATGAGCGGATAATTTGTACGCTTTTTCGCATTATCTTTAGTATGTTTTTAGTATGTTTTAGTTAGTTTTTAGTATATTTTTATTAGTTTTTAGTTAAAATTCACTTTTCTGGACTTTACTATGAGTTTGTGTGTTTTTCTGTGATTTTAGGTATTTTCTGGCTGAAATTAAGGGACTTGAGCAAAAATCTGATTCAGAGACTGAAAAGAACTGCAGATGCTGTTGGATTCTGACCTCCCTTCACTCGAAGTGGATTTTCTGGAGCTACAGAAACCCAATTGGTGCGCTCTCAACGGCGTTAGAAAGTAGACATCCTGAGCTTTCCAGCAATATATAATAGTCTATACTTTGCCCAAGATTTGATGGCCCAAACTGGCGTTCCAAATCAGCTCAAAACTGCCCGGCGTTAAACACCGGAACTGGCACAAGAATGGGAGTTAAACGCCCAAACTGGCACAAAAGCTGGCGTTTAACTCCAAGAGAAGTCTCTACACGAAAATGCTTCAATGCTCAGCCCAAGCACACACCAAGTGGGCCCGGAAGTGGATTTTTCTGTCATTTACTCATTTCTGTAAACCTTAGGCTACTAGTTCTTTATAAATAGGACCTTTTGCTATTGTATTTTCATCTTTGGATCATCTTAGATCTTTAGATCATCTTTGGACGCCTAGTTCTTAGATCATTGGGAGGCTGGCCATTCGGCCATGCCTAGACCTTGTTCTTATGGATTTTCAACGGTGGAGTTTCTACACACCATAGATTAAGGTGTGGAGCTCTGCTGTACCTCGAGTATTAATGCAATTACTACTGTTCTTCTA
>NC_029775.3:28803021-28804038 GCF_000817695.3 Arachis duranensis
GTCTCATTTTAAGTTTGGTGTCAATTGCATGTTTCTGTTCTTTTTGCATTCATACATGTGTCTTCATTAATCTTCAAGTTGTTCTTGATGGTTTCATTGCTCTGATTTTTAAATTCTCTTGACTTGAGTGTTTATGTGTCTCATATGCATTCTCATTTTGTTAGTGTCAGTAGTACTAAGTTTGGTGTCTTGCATGCATTGTTATTTGATTTCAGTTGCATTTTGATTATTCCTCATTATTAAAAATAAAAAAAATTCTTTTAATTTGTGTCTTTTCAAGTCAATAATACAGAGGATTGAAGATTCAGAACATTCAGCAGAGGAATTACACAGAAAAAGCTGGGCGTTCAAAATGCCCAGTAAGGAAGGCAAACTGGCGTTTAAACGCCAGCTAGGGTGCCTGGCTGGGCGTTTAACGCCCAAAAGGGTAGTAGTTTGGGCGTTAAACGCCAGAATGTGCACCATTCTGGGCGTTTAACGCCAGGATGGCACAAGAGGGAAGATTCTGTTTTTAATGCCAATTTTTTTCAGGTTTTCAAAATCTTTTCAAAATAAAATCTTTTTCAAATCAAATCTTTTCAATCAAATCTTTTTCAAAATCAATTTCTTTCCATTTTCAAAAATACTTGCTATCAATTAATGATTTGATTCAACATTTCAAGTATGTTGCCTTTTCTGTTGAGAAAGGTTTAATGTTTGAATCATATGTTTTCTTGTTAGCCAAGTTATTAATTTTTAAAATCAAATCTTTTTTAAAATGTTTTTCAAATCATATCTTCTCAATTACATCTTTTTAGAACCAATCATATCTTCTTAACCACATCTTTTTCAAAATAGTTTTCAATCAAATCTTTTTGATTTCTAATTTCAAAATCTTTTTCAAAAATCACTTTACTTCTTTCTCAATCATGGTTTTCGAAAATCAATTAAAGTTTTTCAAAATGTTTTTAAAATCTTTTTTAAATTATTTTCGAAAATTTCTTCCCATCTTCTCACATCCTTCTATTTATGGACTAA
>NC_029775.3:28804081-28804311 GCF_000817695.3 Arachis duranensis
CAATGAACAATTCGAACTCCATCTCTCTTGATAAGTTCGAATTCTTCTACTTCTGCCTTCTATTTTTCTTTGAATCTCTATACTGTGACGTAGAGGATTCCATATTTTCTTGTTCTCTTCTCTTTCATATGAGCAGGAGCAAAGACAAAAGCATTCTTGTTGAGGCTGACCCTGAACCTGAAAGGACCTTGAAGCGAAAGCTAAGAGAAGCTAAGGCACAATTCTCTGTA
>NC_029775.3:28806316-28806826 GCF_000817695.3 Arachis duranensis
AAACTCTAAGTTTGGTGTTGGGAGGTTCCAACATTGCTCTGAGCATCTGTGAGGCTCCATGAGAGCCCACTGTCAAGCTACTGACATTAAAGAAGCGCTTGTTGGGAGGCAACCCAATGTTATATTTTATCTATTCTCTTTTGTTATTTTATTTTTTTTTTATAGGTTGATGATCATAAGAAGTCACAAAATCAATTGAAAAAGCAAAAACAGAATAGAAAACAGAAAGAAAAACAGCACACCCTGGAGGAAGATCTTGCTGGCGTTTAAACGCTAGTAAGGCTAGCAGATGGGCGTTTAACGCCCAGTCTGGCACCATTCTGGGCGTTTAACGCCAGAAAGGGGCAGCAGACTGGCGTTAAACGCCAGGAAAGGGCAAGAACTTGGCGTTAAACGCCAGAAATGGGCACCAGCCCGGTGTTTAACGCTAGAATTGGCACAAAGGGCAATTTTGCTCGCCACTTGGTGCAGGGATGACTTTTCCTTGACACCTCAGGATCTGTGGACCCC
>NC_029775.3:28806851-28808077 GCF_000817695.3 Arachis duranensis
TTAAACGCCAGAAATGGGCACCAGCCCGGCGTTTAACGCCATAATTGGCATGAAGAGCAATTTTGCTCGCCATTTGGTGCAGGGATGACTTTTCCTTGACACCTCAGGATCTGTGGACCCCACAGGATCCCCACCTACCCCACCACTCTCTCTCTTCTTCACCCATTTACCAATCACCTCAACACCTCTTCCCCAAAAACCCCTCACCTATCAAATCCCATCTTTCTCTTCACCACTCACATCCATCCTTCATAAAATCTCACCTACCTCACCATTCAAATTTAAACCACTTTCCCTCCCAAACCCACCCTCCCATAGCCGAAACCTACCCCTCTCTTCCCCCTATATAAACCCATCTTCACTCCTTCATTTTCTCACAACCTAAACACTACTTCTCCCCCTTTGGCCGAACCATAAGCCATCTCCATCTCCTCTATTCCTTCTTCTTCTACTCTCTTCTTTATTTTTTTACTTGAGGACGAGCAAACCTTTTAAGTTTGGTGTGGTAAAAGCATTGCTTTTTGTTTTTCCATAACCATTTATGGCATCCAAGGCCGGAGAAACCTCTAGAAAGAGGAAAGAGAAGGCAAAAGCTTCCACCTCCGAGTCATGGAGATGGAGAGATTCATCTCAAGGGTGCATCAAGACCACTTCTATGAAGTTGTGGCCTTGAAGAAGGTGATCCCCGAGGTCCCTTTTAAACTTAAAAAGAGTGAATATCCGGAGATCCGACATGAGATCCGAAGAAGAGGTTGGGAAGTTCTTACCAACCCCATTCAACAAGTCGGAATCTTAATGGTTCAAGAGTTCTATGCCAATGCATGAATCACCAAGAACCCTGATCAAAGTGTGAACCCGGACCCAAAGAATTGGCTTACTATGGTTCGGGGGAAATACTTGGATTTTAGTCCGAAAAATGTAAGGTTGGCATTCAACTTGCCCATGATGCAAGGAGATGAACATCCTTACACTAGAAGGGTCAACTTTGATCAAAGGTTGGACCAAGTCCTCACAGTCATTTGTGAAGAAGGCACCCAATGGAAGAGAGATTCAAGAGGGAAGCCGGTTCAATTGAGAAGGCATGACCTCAAGCCCGTGGCTAGGGGAAGGTTGGAGTTTATCCAACGCTCAATCATTCCCACTAGCAACCGGTCCGAAGTTACTATAGACCGGGCCATCATGATTCATAGCATCATGATTGGAGAAGAAATAGAAGTTCATGAGGT
>NC_029775.3:28808175-28809185 GCF_000817695.3 Arachis duranensis
ATTTGTCACCTCTGTTATTCAGTTGGAGTTGACATAGAGGGAGACATCCCCATTGATGAGGACAAGCCCATCACTAAGAAGAGGATGGAGCAAACAAGAGACCCCTCTCATCATCAAATCCCTGAGATGCCTTAAGGGATGCACTTTCCTCCACAAAACTATTGGGAGCAACTGAACACCTTCCTAGGAGAATTGAGTTCCAACATGGGACAACTAAGGGTGGAGCACCAAAAACACTCCATCCTCCTCCATTAAATAAAAGAAGATCAAAGAATCATGAGAGAGAAGCAACAAAGGCAAGGAAGAGACATTGAGGAGCTCAAGCACTCCATAAGATCTTCAAGAGGAAGAACAAGCCGCCATCACTAAGGTGGACCCGTTCTTTAATCTCCTTGTCCTTCATTTTCCTGTTTTTCGAAAATTTATGCTTATGTTTATCTATGTTTGTGTCTTATGATCATTAGTGTCTTAGTGTCTATGCCTTAAAGTTATGAGCGTCTTAGTGTCCATGCCTTAAAGTTATGAATGTCCTATGAATCCATCACCTTTCTTAAATGAAAAATGTTCTTAATTGAAAAAGAGAAGAATTGCATGAATTTTGAATTTTATAACAGATTAATTATTTTGATGTGGTGGCAATATTTTTGCTCTCTGAATGTATGCTTAAACAGTGCATATGTCTTTTGAATTTGTGGTTCATGAATGTTGGCTCTTGAAAGAATGATAAAAAAGGAGACATGTTACTGAGGATCTGAAAAATCATAAAAATGATTCTTGAAGCAAGAAAAAGCAGTGAATACAAAAAAAAATTCGAAAAAAAAGAAAGAAAAAGAAAGAGAAAAAGAAAGAAAAAGAAAGAAATAAAAGTTGTGATCCAAGGCAAAAAGAGTGTGCTTAAGAACCCTGGATACCTCTAATTGGGGACTCTAGCAAAGCTGAGTCACAATCTGAAAAGGTTCACCCAATTATGTGTCTGTGGCATGTATGTATCCGGTGGTAATACTGGAAGA
>NC_029775.3:28809257-28810287 GCF_000817695.3 Arachis duranensis
TGGCTGAAATTGAGGGACTTGAGCAAAAATCTGATTCAGAGACTGAAAAGGACTGTAGATGCTGTTAGATTCTGACCTCCCTGCACTCGAAGTAGATTTTCTGGAGCTACAGAAGGTCAATTGGCGCGCTCTTAACGGCGTTGGAAAGTAGACATCCTGGGCTTTCCAGCAATATATAATAGTCCATACTTTGCCCAAGATTTAATGGCCCAAACCGGCGTTCCAAATCAGCTCAAAACTGCCCGGCGTTAAACGCCGGAACTGGCACAAGAATGGGAGTTAAATGCCCAAACTGGCACAAAAGCTGGCATTTAACTCCAAGAGAAGTCTCTACACGAAAGTGCTTCAATGCTCAGCCCAAGCACACACCAAGTGGGCCCGGAAGTGGATTTTTCTGTCATTTACATTTAACTCCAAGAGAAGTCTCTACACGAAAATGCTTCAATGCTCAGCCCAAGCACACACCAAGTGGGCCCGAAAGTGGATTTTTCTGTCATTTACTCATTTCTGTAAACCTTAGTCTACTAGTTCTTTTTAAATAGGACCTTTTGCTATTGTATTTTCATCTTTGGATCATCTTAGATCTTTAGATCATCTTTGGACGTCTAGTTCTTAGATCATTGGGAGGCTGGCCATTCGGCCATGCCTAGACCTTGTTCTTATGGATTTTCAACGGTGGAGTTTCTACACACCATAGATTAAGGTGTGGAGCTCTGCTGTACCTCGAGTATTAATGCAATTACTATTTTTCTTCTATTCAATTCAGCTTGTTCTTGTTCCAAGATATCACTTGTTCTTCAACTTGATGAATGTGATGATCCGTGACACTCATCATCATTCTCACCTATGAACGTGTGCCTGACAACCACCTCCGTTCTACCTTAGATTGGGTGGATATCTCTTGGATTCTTTAACCGGAATCTTCGTGGTATAAGCTAGAATTGATCGCGGCATTCAAGAGAATCCGGAAGGTCTAAACCTTGTCTGAGTAGGATTCAAGGATTGAATGACTGTGACGAGCTTCAAACTC
>NC_029775.3:28810319-28831440 GCF_000817695.3 Arachis duranensis
CACTGAGAGGATGGGAGGTAGCCACTGACAACGGTGAAACCCTACATACAGCTTGCCATGGAAAGGAGTAAGAAGGATTGGATGAAGACAGTAGGAAAGCAGAGAGACGGAAGGAACACAGCATCTCCATACGCTTATCTGAAATTCCCACCAATGAATTGCATAAGTATCTCTATCTCTATTTTTATGTTTTATTCATCATTCATAACCATTTGAGTTTGCCTGACTAAGATTTACAAGGTGACCATAGCTTGCTTCATACCAACAATCTCTGTGGGATCGACCCTTACTCGCGTAAGGTTTATTACTTGGACGACCCAGTACACTTGCTGGTTAGTTGTGCGAAGTTGTGTTTATGCCATGGTATTGAACACTAAGTTTTTGGATTCATCACCGGGGATTATTTGAGTTGTAGTGATCACAATTTCATGCACCAAAGTGCTTAATTCATTTTCATCCTACTTAAATTATATGCTTTGTTCTTCATACTTGAATAAAAGAAAAATTATTGTGAAATAGAGAAATAGTAAAAGTCGAGTATGATATGAGACAAAATAAAGTTATGTGGTGGTATGTGCTGGTTCATTAGTTGATTTATAAACAAGGTTGAATGTTGGCATGACTTTGTAATATGAAATTGAGTTACATTTCATGAGACTTGACATATGAAAAAGGTCTAAAATAAAAGAAAGAAAATGCAAGAAAAAGAAGCAAAAAGAAATAAACAAGGCTGGGAACCAATGGCTCGAGATTTGGATATATGCCTGTGATTCCTTTGTACAAAGATAAGCTTGGATAACTAGGTTCTAAGGGGTGCTTCATCACCCGGTAACTTGGGTTAACTAACCCAGAATTGCCAACCGAAAATCCACCATCAAGAGCTACTTTGAGACAAAGCATTTAGTGACCTAAAGAGGTGCTGGGCATTAATTTCCAAAGAACAAAACAAAGCTAAATGCTTGTGATGTGTGTGTGCTAAGGAAAGGCTTGAGCAAGTAAGCCCATAAGTGTGTCTCAACACCTAGCATCTTGAACCAACTGGGATGGAAATGCTTGCTGAAAGCTTACTCTAAAAAGCTGCCTTACCACATAGCATTAAGCCTCAGCCAAGAAAGAGAACAAGAAAAGAACTAAGGACCAAGCAATAAAAAGTCTCATTTTTTTGTGTAATTCAAGTAAGGATCCAAAGGAATGTTGATGACTCAGCCACAGAATAAAAATCCCTAAGATACCATGAATGAAAACCCTATTTATCAGTATTCAATGTCTCCCAATAAAAAGCTTATACACTTCTCTACTTCTAGTAATTTTCCTTATGTTTTACTGCTTGCTTGGGGACAAGCAAGATTTAATTTTGGTGTTGTAATGACAAGTCATCTTAGGCTAGTTTCACAAGCCTTTTTCATTAGCTTTTACTTAGTTTTCATGCATTCTTAGGCAATAAGTAAGTGTTTGGATGAAAAATTCATGGCTGTCTTGATTCAATCAAACATTGCTAATTTTATGCATTTTCATGAGATTTATGCAAGAATTGATTGGTAATATTAAAGATGCAAAATCTTTTGATTATGCCAAGGCTTTGATGAGTTTTTTTGGTTGATGATAGGTGAAAAGAAGCATGAAGGAAGGTTGAAGAAGGAGCCTGGAGAAGATGAAGAAGAAGCAACGTTGGTGGCCACCAACATTGCCTCCAACGTTGGAAGAAGGGGCAGATGATATACTGATACTCACATTGGAGGGAGCGTTGGACATCCAACTTTAACCCCAACGTGGTAAAGAAATGAGCTTTCTGGAGTTTCTGGAAAATTGTAGGGGCGCGAACGCGCACATGCCGCACACGCGTGGATTGGGAATTTTGAGCATCCGTGCGGACGTGCACTATGCGCGTACGCGTGGGTAGGCAACATTGGACCCCAAACGCTGCCTCAAACGTGAAGGCCAATGATGAGCGGATAATTTGTACGCTTTTTGGCATTGTTTTTAGTATGTTTTCAGTATGTTCTAGTTAGTTTTTAGTATATTTTTATTAGTTTTTAGTTAAAATTCACTTTTCTGGACTTTACTATGAGTTTGTGTGTTTTTCTGTGATTTTAGGTATTTTCTGGCTGAAATTAAGGGACCTGAGCAAAAATCTGATTCAGAGACTAAAAAGGACTGCAGATGCTGTTGGATTCTGACCTCCCTGCACTCGAAGTAGATTTTCTGGAGCTACAGAAACCCAATTGGCGCTCTCTCAACGGCGTTGGAAAGTAGACATCCTGAGCTTTCCAGCAATATATAATAGTCCATACTTTGCCCAAGATTTGATGGCCCAAACCGGCGTTCAAAGTCACCCTCAGAATTTCCAGCGTTAAACGCCGGAACTGGCACAAGGATGGGAGTTAAACGCCCAAGCTGGCATAAAAGCTGGCGTTTAACTCCAAGAGAAGTCTCTACACGAAAATGCATCAATGCTCAGCCCAAGCACACACCAAGTGGACCCGGAAGTGGATTTTTTATGTCATTTACTCATCTCTGTAAACCCTAGGCTACTAGTTCTCTATATATAGGACCTTTTACTATTGTATTTTCATCTTGGTTCTTCTGGTTCCCTCTCTGGGGCTGAAGCCAATGATCACACTATCACTTATGTATCTTCAACGGTGGAGTTTCTACACACCATAGATTAAGGTGTGGAGCTCTGCTGTACCTCGAGTATTAATGCAATTACTATTGTTCTTCTATTCAATTCCGCTTGTTCTTGTTCTAAGATATCACTTGTTCTTCAACTTGATGAATGTGATGATCCGTGACACTCATCATCATTCTCACCTATGAACGTGTGCCTGACAACCACCTCCGTTCTACCTTAGATTGGGTGGATATCTCTTGGATTCTTTAACCGGACGAGAGGTGAAAGGGATAAAGCATCTTCATACGCTTATCTGAAATTCCCACCAATGAATTGCATAAGTATCTCTATCTCTATCTTTATGTTTTATTCGTATATCACCTATAACCATTTGAGTCTGCCTGACTAAGATTTACAAGGTGACCATAGCTTGCTTCATACCAACAATCTCTGTGGGATCGACCCTTACTCGCGTAAGGTTTATTACTTGGACGACCCAGTACACTTGCTGGTTAGTTGTGCGAAGTTGTAGTGATCACAATTTCGTCCACCAGCCAACGCGCACGATCTTGAATATGGGATTTTGAGTTTGAAAAAGCACAAGGGCGCGCTCGCGCCTATGGCGCGTATGCGCAAATTCAACTTTTGAGCATTCGCGCAGACGCGTATATGCCGCACACGGGTGGATGAGCTTCGTGATCGAAGTGCACAGACGCGCACGGTATGCGTACGCGTGGGTAGCGAGACGTTTGCACTCCAACGTTGGGTCAAACGTGAGTGATAGCAACCAGAAAGGCATAATTGACACACTCTTCTCCTCAATTTCATTAGGCACCAATCCAATCAATCCCTGCTTCAATCAAGGCTAGAGCCCAAATCCAAATACACTGAAGACTCAATCAAAAAGGAGAAGAAGCCTATAAATAGAAGAATGCTTGAAGAGAAAAGGGGGCTGGCTCCACAAGGGAGCAGTAGGAGTGGAGAGCTCGCTCTTTTAGTTTTCCTTTTTGAATTTGAAAATTTTGGATTGAGATTGAAGGAATTCTGTTTCATTCTTGATTTGAAACTTCTCTTTGTGCTTTTTCTGCATAATCTTAGTGAATTGAGAATTGAATATGAGTTTTCATTTACTGCTTCCATATTTCTTTCTTCTGCAAATTGTTTTCTGCTGGATCAAGGAAGGAATTGAGATCTAGACTTATTTTCTAGTCTCATTGATCCCCTGAGATCTTCACTTGTCTTTTTAGATTTCGCAATTGAGTTAAGTTTTCTTGCTGTTTTAAATTTTTCAAGCAATTTCCCTTTTTTGTTTGGATTTGTTACAAGTTACTGCATCTTTTACTTCTCTGTTTGATTGCTAATTACACTTTCTTGTTTGATTTCTTGAATCCCAGCTCCTAAAATCCTTTTATTCATCCTGCAATTTAAATTTCCAGTTGCTTGATCTATTGCTTTCTTTAATTTCTAGCACCCACTCCCCTTTACATTCACTGCAATTTACATTTCTTGTCATTTAAGTTTCTGCAATTTACATTGCTTGCTCTTTAAGTTTCTGTCCAATTTACTTTCTGCAATTTAAATTCCCTGCAATTTACTTTTTGTTGATCAACTTCACACAAATCACTCAATGTTAGCTTGACTAAACTAATCACCCACTAAATTTGCTTGATCCATCAATCCCTGTGGGATCGACCTCACTCTAAGTGAGTTTTACTACTTGATGCAACCCGGTACACTTGCCGGTGAGTTTTGTGTTGGAATCTGATTTCCAACCCATCAAGGAGCAACAAAGGCAAGGAAGAGACATAGAGGAGCTCAAGAACTCCATTGGTTCTTCAAGAGGAAGAAGAAGCCACCATCACTATGGTGGACCCGTTCTTTATTCCCCTTGTTTATTTTCTTTTCTGTTTTCAGTTTTTATGCTTTATGTTTTGACTATGTTTGTGTCTTCATTACATGATCATTAGTGTTTAGTGTCTATGTCTTAAAGCTATGAATGTTCTATGAATCTGTCACCTTTCTTAAATGAAAAATGTTTTCTGAAAAAGAAAAAGAAGTACATGAATTTCAAATTCTATCTTGAAAATAGTTTAATTATTTTGATGTGGTGGCAATACTTTCCGTTTTCTGAATGAATGCTTGAACAGTGCATATTTTTTATAGTGAAGTTTATGAATGTTAAAATTGTTGGCTCTTGAAAGAATAATGAAAAAAGAGAAATGTTATTGATAATCTGAAAAATCATAAAATTGATTCTTGAAGCAAGAAAAAGCAGTGAAAAACACAAAGCTTGCAGAAAAAATGGCGAAAAATAAAGAAAAAGAAAGAAATAGAAAAAGCAAGCAGAAAAAGTCAATAACCCTTTAAACTAAAAGGCAAGGGTAAAGAGGATCCAAGACTTTGAGCATCAGTGGATAGGAGGGCCCAAAGGAATAAAATTCTGGCATACGCGGCTAAATCAAGCTGTCCCTAACCATGTGCTTGTGTCATGAAGGTCCAAGTGAAAAGCTTGAGACTGAGTGGTAAAAGTCGTGATCCAAAGCAAAAAGAGTGTGCTTAAGAACTCTGGGTACCTCTAACTGGGGACTCTAGCAAAGCTGAGTCATAATCTGAAAAGGTTTACCCAGTTATGTGTCCGTGGCATTTATGTATCCGGTGGTAATACTGGAAAACAAAATGCTAAGGGTCATGGCCAAGACTCATAAAGTAGCTGTGTTCAAGAATCAACATACTAAACTAGGAGAATCAATAACACTATTTGAATTTTGAGTTCCTATGGTTGCCAATCATTCTGAACTTCAAAGGATAAAGTGAGATGCCAAAACTGTTCAAAAGCAAAAAGCTACTAGTCCCGCTCATCTAATTGGAACTAAGTTTCATTGATATTTTAAAATTTATTGTATTTTCTCTTCTTTTTATCCTATTTTGTTTTTAGTTGCTTGGGGACAAGCAATAATTTAAGTTTGGTGTTGTGATGAGTGGATAATTTATACACTTTTTGGCATTGTTTTTACATAGTTTTTAATATATTTTAGTTACTTTTTATTATATTTTTATTAGTTTTTATGAAAAAATCACATTTCTGGACTTTACTATGAGTTTGTGTGTTTTTCTGTGATTTCAGGTATTTTCTGGCTGAAGTTAAGAGACCTGAGCAAAAATCTTATTCAGAGGCTGAGAAAGGACTGCAGATGCTGTTGGATTCTGACCTCTCTGCACTCAAACGCGTTTTTCTGGAGCTGTAGAAGTCCAATTGGCGTTTTCTCAATTGGGTTGGAAAGATAACATCTTGGGGTTTACAGAAATGTATAATAGTTTATACTTTACTCGAGATTTAATGGCCTAAACTGGCATTCAATCGCTAGCCAGAGACCCTTTTCTGGCGTAAAATGCCGGAACTGGCACCAGAACTGGAGTTAAACGCCCAAACTGGCTTCCAAGCTGGCGTTTAACTCTAGAAAAGGCTTATGCACGTGTAAAGCTCAATGCTCAGCCCAAGCACACATCAAGTGGGCCCCGAAAGTGGATTTCTGCACTATCTGCACTTAGTTACTTATTTTCTATAATCCTTAGTAACTAGTTTAGTATAAATAGCACTTTTTCTATTGTATTAAGGGAGATTATGCCATTTTTCAAATTTGGGAGGCTAGCCATTCGGCCAAGCCTAGACCTTTTTCTCTTATGTATTTTTCAACGGTGGAGTTTCTACACCTCATAGACTAAGGTGCGGAGCTCTGCTGTTCTTCATGAATTAATGCAAGTACTATTGTTTCTCTTTCAATTCACGCTTACTTCTTCTCCAAGATATACTCTTGTACTTAATTCAGTTAAGTCAGAATGAAGGGGTGATTCGTGACAATCACCCACTATCTTCGTTACTCGCTTAGCGAAGATCTGCGTGCCTGACAACCACAAGCGGTCTACATGATGTTCAACGTAGTCATTGGACGATAGCCAGAGTATAGTCTCTTGGGTCTCTGATCCACGGATTTGACTTGCCTCTCCTGACAACAGAGCATTCGAATCCGTGAGATTAGAACCTTCGTGGTAGAGGCTAGAACCAATTGGTAGCATTCTCGAGATCCGGAAAGTCTAAACCTTGTCTGTGCTATTCCGAATAGGATCTGGGATGGGATGACTGTGACGAGCTTCAAACTCACGAATGTTGGGCGCAGTGACAATGTGCAAAAGGATAGAGAGATCCTATTCCGACACAAGTGAGAACCGACAGATGATTAGCTGTGCGGTAGCTGTGCTTGGTATTTTTCATCCGAGACGAGAAATCCGACAGTTGTTTAGCCGTATAGAAACCGTAGCTGGACTATTTTCACTGAGAGGACGGATGGTAGCCATTGACAATGGTGATCCACCAACATACAACTTGCCATGGAAGGGAGCACGCATGATTGGATGAAGACAATAGGAAAGCAGAGGTTCAGAAGCAACAAAGCATCTCCAAACGCTTATTTGAAATTCTCACCAACGAATTACATAAGTATCTTTATTTTAATTTATGTTTTATTTATCTTTCAATTATCAAAACTCATAACCAATTGAATCCGCCTGACTAAGATTTACAGGATGACCATAGCTTGCTTCAAGCCGGCAATCTCCGTGGGATCGACCTTTACTCGCATAAGGTTTTATTACTTGGACGACCCAGTACACTTGCTGGTTAGATGTACTGGAGTTGAGAAAAGTGTGATCACAATTCCGTGCACCACATACCAAATTAAATAACAATTAGTCAAAACTCACACAACACTATAAATGCAAATATAATCATTATATATTATAAATGCAAATATAATCAATATATATATATATATAAATGCAATTAGAATTATTTATTAAATTTATTTCTATATATATATAGGTATTGATTATTTCTTGTATTATTGTAGTTTAGTTATTAAAAATTGAGTTAATATTCAATTTGACCCTGAAATTTGAGGTTGAATTCAAATGGATCCCTAATTACAATTGACTCAATTTGAACTCCAAAATTTACAATATTAATAACTCGTATTACTCCTCGAACTAATTTCTGTGAACAACATGTTTATTTTGCAAATTAATTTGTCAACATTTGGACTATTCGCCTAGGTTTTATGTAACTGAGATCTACTATACCTCCTATAAATTTGACGACCTTCGATTAACCTTTTTTTTAATAGTGAAAAAAAAAACTCTAGTTTTTTGAGAGTGTGCAATTTTTTAAAAAATAATATTAACCACCAAAAAACTAATTTTAAATTAATCGTGTTACTTTTTTAGGGATTGGTCGGATTTCAACACGGGTCCACAAAAAAAAAAGAAAAAATGCACTAGTTTATTTTGAACAAAAAAATAGAGGCATCAGTTTGGTCCGGGAGTCGACCAGCTTAATTCGTTATTTTTTTTGGGTTAATTGAGCTAAGTCGTCGTTTAGGCTTGTATTTTACAAGTATGGCTTTAGAGTCAAATATCCATCTATTTCTGTCAAAGAAACGAGCTAGTTTGACAAATTTGGCTCATTTTAATAATCCTAATTAATTGAAAAGTTAGCTCAAATTAATCTTTATTGAATAAATTCTAAAATAATTCTAATTAATAATAAAACTTATACGATCATATGCAAATAAATCCTCATATATAACAATTTAATTATCTTATTTATTATATATTTTTTTAGTATATTTTGTGATTGAAAATTATTTATTAACATTATGCTCCAATTTTTTAAAAATATTAAATTTTTAAACTTGCCTTTAAATTATATTAATTTTAAACTTTAATTCAAGTTAGCAGCAAACTTCCCATTAAAAATAATGACAAATTTGTGATCTAATTGGGGCAAAAATCTTTTTTTAAGAAAAAGTTTTTTATTTGAGTTGTTTGTGAAATTTTTTAGAATTGACATTTTGCTAGAATATTGTAAGTTATTAGTTATTAAAAGTTAGCTAGCTAATTATTAGTCATGACTTTGTGACTTTAATTATTCTCTCGTTTAAAATAGCTTTAGATTAGTGACAAAATTGTAACACATTACATTAGCGGATTCTTGGCAAATTTATTTCAAACTTTTCATAAATTTTTCATGGATTTATATAGAGGTTAACGATTAGTAGCAACATGAAATAAGGACAGAATAAGGACTAACGTTTCCTCACAAATTAGTAGTAGCATAAGATAAGCGAGGAAAGTCTATCAGCTGTTAAGTGATCGCTAATTCCTCACTAAATAAGCTTTTGATTAGTGACCCAATTGCGACTACTTACTTATAAAATTTTCTCGGTTAACTTTGGATTTGTTATAACTCTACGACAAATTTTCAATGAGATTAGTGAGTAATTTGCTAAAAATTATAGGTTGGGTATAGCTTTTGTTTTGTGACAAGATTGCAGTTGTCAAGTCGCTCGCTAAATTAAAATTGTGACAACTTGGTGACAAATGTATTTCGCTCGCTAATTAGTGACTTGAAATTAGCAAATGAAGTGTGTCAGTTGTTAAAGGGTCGTAAATTTCTCGCTACTGAGATCCTATGTGCTTAATATCCATATTTCCACTTTACCGACTAATTTGCAAGGAACACTTTTCTAACTGAATGATTTATCCGTTGCGACAAGTTAACGACGACTATTTTCCATCGCTAACTTAATTTGATTTTTACAATATTATGCGATAAATTAGCGAGGACTCGCTAAAAATAAAAATTTTGGTGACAAATTAGGTAGGAAATTGTCCATCGCAAAATGCATTTCAAGTGTTTGTGATGAATTAGCTAGGAACATTGTTCTTCACTAATTAGCCTTTTCGCACAAAGTTTATTTAGCGACGAATTAATGTGTGAACCTATTTTTCGCTAATTGTACATCAAAACTTACGATAGAACATGACAACAATATCCCTTGCTACTCCACTTTTATTCGATTGAACTCCTAAGTGACTGATTTGTTAGAACATTGTCACTCGCTAATTAATTTGTGACAAATTAGCGAGAAAAATTTTTCCGCTCTTTTTTTTAGCTACAAAACTCAATTTGCAAGAAACAAATTTACTCGTGAATTTCTCGCTAATCAGTTGGTTTCTCAATTTTGGATATTTTGTGACCATTCATTAATTTTGTTGTTAGTGCGTCACTAATTCCTCGCTATTTAGTGACAAAAAATATTTCTGACAAAAATCTGTCACTAATTTATCAAATTCTTGTAGTGTATAATTTATACTGATATAATTATTTTCTTGATCTGATACAATAAGAATAATTGATCAAATAATTATCACTTTTGGTAATTATCCTCTAAGATTAAATCCTAGCTACATATTTCTCTATTCTCACATTCATTCTCCTTTCCAATCCTTTCACCACCACAAGTTAATTAACCATGTCAGATTAGTGACGCAACAAGTCAGATAAGAGACTAGCATGGAGATCAAAGGCAGAATCCAATGCAGAGAGATGGGTAGTGTTGTCACTGTCGTTGAAGAAGAGTAAGGTGGTGGTAGACACAGGCTAAATGGGGATGTCGCAATGCTGGTAGAGCCAAAGGCAGTAGCAACAATGCATTTGTGGGAGAAGAGGTATAGGAGAATGAGGAGATGATGTGCATCTCTCCATTTGTGGGAGGAGAGGACGTTGCGTCCATAGAGGCTTCGTCGAAATGGAGCCAACGTTCAATGAAACAGAGCAACGAATCACAGGTGCCAACAGTAAGGTCGGAGACAACATCATTCGTTAGAGGTTGAAGAAGCATAGTGTTATGTGAATGGGAGAATGAGAGTGTGTATATGGAGATAGGGATTTTAGGGGGTTTTTGTTTTGAGAAAGAAGATTTCATGGGTAAAAACTTTTGGGTTTGATTAGGTTTTTCAGCCTAACTCTTAAAAAAAAGAATTTGACAAAAAAAAAATTGGCGGGCGTCCGCTGGGCTGGCTGTAACATCCTACCATACAGAGCCTTACGCTTAAGTCATAAAGCAAAGGTGGTGAGGTACTACGACCTCTAAAAGTAAAATACGTATATAAATATAGTTGAAAGAATTTTGTAGGAGCCTTGAAGAAGAATTTAAGCAAAAGTGAAAATAGAAAATTGTGTCACACTCGCATGGATAATCGTTAAACAGATAGGTAATACAAAAGAAGGTTAAAAACATAATATACAGATTAGAGTTCCAAAATACAGATATCAAGCTCCAGACTTAACCTGCGAAGCTAAGGCTGGCTAGAGTATGTAATTATATATATTTATACAACCCAAAATATAACTCAAACTACAAAATAAACACCTGTTTCTTCAAGTCAACCTCTAGGAGGAAAAAAATACAAAATATACATGCAGAGATTCTATATACATATATACATAGCCTAAAACAAAATATAACAGCCCAAAAGATAGTTCTTCGCATGTAAGGAGGGTCTCCAGATGCTCAATAAGGTGCCTGTTGACCTGCATCTAAAAAATAATAGAAAAATTTATGGAATGAGAACTGGAGGTTCTCAGCATGATAAAGGTGCCCACATAGTTAATATAAAAGGTCTCGAGAAAGCCAGAGGCATTTCTAGAACTTCGACACTCAGATTAATCTTAAAATTTATTCTAAACCAATAATATCAGTAATCTATCTAAAGGATCCTAGTCCTATTCTAACTCTGCACCTTTTGTCAATCTAGTTCTAATCTAAATTTAACTTGACATTTCACTTTTTGTCTCCTTAATATATATAATATGCATAGCCATATGGAACCTGGGGAGTTAAAGTGCCGATCACATTTGGCGACAGAGGGTCAACAATTAGTCTCAAATATACAAGCCACATAATAATCTTTTTCTTTTTAAAATAACACTTCAAATCAAAACTCCAATTTTTATAGAAATTTCGGCAGTATCTCCTCTAAAAATCGAACTTTTGCCACCCTTCAAGGGTCCCAACTACCAAACCAAACACCTCTCGATCATTCAAATCATTTCCAATATCAAATCATTTCAAAATCAAACCAATTCTAATATTAAATCTTTTTCCAAAACCAACCAACTCCAATAGCAAATCGTTTACAAAATCGAACCACACATCTCTCAACCAATCCATTCAATTCAATTTCACAAACCCACCATCAACTCTCAATACATCAACAATCATCATTATTTTGTACTCATCAAGGTCATAACCCAACACATATAAATACATTCACCCTTTATACACACATTATATACCATATATACAATCCATCAATAATTCATTCAGTTCATTCCTATCTTAAGGTCTTTTAGTCCAAATTTTGACGTGACATTAAACATTAACTACGAAAAATCAAAATTATACCTTGAATGATTTCTCTCTATATTTATTTATTTCACAGAATTTACACTGGTCCATCCTGTCCCCCTCCACCAAAACCCGTGGGTCAAGTAGGGTGGATTAGGCAATATTTTCAATTCAGGTAGTCATAAAATTTTAGTCTGATTTGCCTTTTTGGAGTTAAGTGAACTATTCTGACGAGTTTCGACATGTTTGTCATTTCTAATTATAAAAAAAATATGAGGCATTAAATTTAAAGGTATGATTTTTATGTTTATTAATGAGTCTTAATAATCATTGGCCGAATAAAAATTGAGTTTTATTGATTGTCTAATTTTATTGATATTTTAACAAATTCATCCAAATAGAGGAATTGCTAGCTTTAACATCATTCGTGGGTCTTTCACTTTTTAATTTGGATAATTTTGTCTACTTTATATTTTGTATTTTTTTTGTATTTCTTTATATTTTGTATTTGAATATTATAATGTATTTTTTATTTATTGGTTTTTCCTTAGCTTATAATTATTACCTATGTCGTCCCATTTTGATAAACCCTAAACCCCTGCGGTAGTATAGTCGGCGAACGCCTGCGGGTCAACACCCTCGAACATCTGAGAAGAACCCCCCACGTCGTACGTAGGTTGATCCATCCCTGTGGCCACACCACCAATGTCCTCACCAACAGCATGCTCACCAGTGTGATACTCGCCGGATGCTCCTCTACCACGGGCCCGTCCACCACCATCCCGCTGACCATGTCGTCTGGCCCTACGTCAAGGAACACGATGATCAACATCACCTCCATGATCATCACCAGCCTGGTCCTCCTCCAAGCGGTCGGCCAGCCATCGCCACTCTCGATCCGTAGTACGTGTGCCGATACGCCTATGCCGATCCACGCGGCGGTTGTGCTGTCTGTCGACAACCTGCACCATCGGAGGTGCCTGGGATGACCCTCTATGACGAGCCTCCTCAGTCAACGCAATAGGCCTGGGATCCTGAAATGCAACCTACGGGGATAAAAATCTGTGGGCCACACGACACCACCAGTCCAGGTACTCAGCTAATGGCCCGAGATCAGCAACTCGGTCAACTGGTAAAACTCTGGCATGCCGATCCTCCCAATGCTGATGCCACTCCTGATAATAGGAGGGGAACCACTTATCTCCACCCCTCCCGTCCTTCGCATGAAGCCAATCTATGTTAAGAGCCAACTGAGGGAGATGCTGAACCCCGCCGAACTGCGGCATAACCCTATCCACCTGGTGCCACTCAATGGCGGCAAAATAAATGAGGCTGGTAACTGCCGTCCATAGCCTACGGTGCTCGTCAACTAGTATCTCCGGATGAACAATAGTTGTGACCTCCGGAGAGGAATAGGGCTCCCACACGATCTACATCGCCTAATGAAACGTTACGTAAAACAAATATTATAACAAGGAAGACATAACTGTATCAACAATAACTAAATTACTTACATCATGCACACGCAATCTATCCAAACAAAGGCGTGCAGCCACCACTCTTTGATCTACTGCATCATTCCTCGGTAGATACTCAGCCCACCTATAAGTTCAATTTAAAGAATGTCATAACATGTAACGGGAGATGTAAATGAACAATTTGTAACTCTAAAATCATATTTCCTTACCTGGATGCAAGTGGAAACCCGAATATGTTGAAACCACTAGGCCTCAGACAAGGAAACCTCCAAAAGATCCAAGACTATAGAAGCTGCAGTGGCCCAGCCAAGTTGACAACGTTTCTGTTTGTTCCACGACAAAGACATCTGTACAACCATGCCAGCGCGGCCGAGCCCCAGCTATATCTACCCAAGTCCTCCAACGATGCCACATAAGGCAACCAGCGAAGGTGGACACGGTTGGCGTTCTTGTCCGTAAACAGCTGAGATGACAACAGCATCATAATATAGGCTCTCGCGTATATACGCACGATGTCGTCAGTAGCATCTGCTGGCAAAACCCGAAACCGCTCATGGAACCATGTGTAGCACACTGTCATCTGCTTCACTTTATTCTGCGGAGGTAACTCCCCAAACAACTCGCGGAACCACACCCATGCCAGTCTTTCGTTTTCCATGAAATTCTCAAACTCACTAAGGCACCCACTCACAGGCTCACCATCAATCGGTAAACCCAGCTGATAGGCCACGTCCTCCAAGGTGACCGTACACTCCCCAAAGGGCATGTGAAAGGTGTGGGTCTTAGGACGCCACCTCTCAATGAATGCGCTAAGTAGAGGCTCATCAACCCAGAACCACTGACTGTTCAGCCTAGCCAAGTGATATAAGCCCGCGGTCTCTAGATACGGTATGATACGCTCGTGTAAAGGCATATTCTGTTGTCTTCTCAAACCGCTAATAACCATAGTAGGCTACAAAAAGATGGATAGCGAACTCTCAACACACAACAATAGTAACAACTTACACTAATATCAATAAAAACTCTAACCATAACAAGAACAACGAAAATAACACTAACAATATTACTAACACCTAAGACTAAAAAATTAATTCTACCAATAACAAAAATTAGAAATTTAATAAATAAAAAAAAACTCACATTGATGATAACAGCAAAAATTTCTATTATAACTTTTAAAATAATATAACATCTACCATTAATAATAACAACATTAAACAAAAAATAATAATAAAAAGGCAGTTTAACCAACCTCTTGGTCGATAAATCCAGCCACATGCAGAACGCCATTTAACCGGTACATCCGAGCTTCTTCTTCCATTGGTTCGCCACTCAGCTGGTTCAAAATCTCAAACAAACTATTAGACCAAAAAACTATCTTTTCTCTCACCCACCAACCTTCTCCTAATTTTGAAAGCTCACAAATGATCCGCCCTCACCAGCCACGGCTTTCTTATTTATACTACACACTCATAAACCGTGGTTGCCTCTAGGGTTTTATGCACGAATCACTTCCTTCATAAACCGTGGCTGCCTACCACGGTTTATGTACAGCTCTCTCCTCACGTAAACCGTGGCTGCCTACCATGGTTTACATTCAAAATCATATCATCATAAAACCTGGCTACCAGCCACGATTTATGTTGATTCTAAAACCGTGGTTAGCTCCCACGGTTTCTATATAAAATGAAACAAGACATAAAGGTATGCAATTTCCAATTGTTGTAATCTGGTAAAGGATTCTCCAAATTCTTTTAAATTGGTAAATTGCCCTAATTTTTTTATTTGACAAGTATTTATTCATTTTTAAAATAAAAAATAATTATAATTATATCTATTATCAAATATATAACATTATATTTGATTATACAAGATTTTATTTTTCGGCCTTGGTGCACGAAATTGCAATCACACTTTTGCAATCCGCACAACTAACCAGCAAGTGCACTGGGTCATCTAAGTAATACCTTACGTGAGTAAGGGTCGATCCCACAGAGATTGTTGGTTTGAAGTAAGCTATGGTAATTTTATTATTCTTAGTCAGGAGATCAATTATAATTATCAGTTTGAATTACTAAAAAATAAAAGAGCGTGAAATAATTACTTGTTGTGCAATAATGGAGAATATGTTAGAGTTTTGGAGATGCTTTGTCTTCTGAATTCCTGTAACATAATGTTTCCTCTCATGCAAAAGTGCAAAGTTCCTTCCATGGCAAGCTCTATGTAGGGTGTCACCGTTGTCAATGGCTACTTCCCATCCTCTCAGTGAAAATGGTCCAAATGCTCTGTCACAGCACGGCTAATCAGCTGTTGGTTCTCGATCATGTTGGAATAGAATCCATTGATTCTTTTGCATTTGTCATCATGCCCAACACTCGCGAGTTTGAAGCTTGATGAGCGGATAATTTATACGCTTTTTGGCATTGTTTTTAGGTAGTTTTTAGTAAGTTCAAGCTACTTTTAGGGATGTTTTCATTAGTTTTTATGTTAAATTCACATTTCTGGACTTTACTATGTGTTTGTGTGTTTTTCTGTGATTTCAGGTAATTTCTGGCTAAAATTGAGAGACCTGAGCAAAACTCTGAGAAGGAGGCTAACAAAGGACTACTAATGCTGTTGGAATCTAACCTCCCTGCATTCGAAATGGATTTTCTGGAGCTACAGAACTCCAAATGGCGCGCTCTCAACGGCGTTGGAAAGTAGATATCCAGAGCTTTCAAGCAATATATAATAGTCCATACTTTATTCGGGAATTGATGACGTAAACTGGCGCTCAATGCCAGTTTCATGTTGCTGTCTGGAGTAAAATGCCAGAAACACGTCACGACCCGGAGTTGAACGCCCAAAACACGTTACAACTTGGCGTTCAACTCCAATAAAAGCCTCAGCTCGTGGATAGACCAAGCTCAGCCCAAACATACACCAAGTGAGCCCCAAAAGTGGATTTATGCATCAATTACTTACTCATGTAAACCCTAGTAGCTAGTTTATTATAAATAGGACTTTTTACTAGTGTATTAGACATCTCTGGACGCCTAGTCCTTAGACCATGGGGGCTGGCCATTCGGCCATGCCTGAACCTTTCACTTATGTATTTTCAATGGTGGAGTTTCTACACACCATAGATTAAGGGTGTGGAGCTCGGCTGTACCTCAAGTTTCAATACAATTACTATTATTTTCTATTCAATTCTCTTTTATTCCTATTCTAAGATATTCGTTGCACTTCAACTTGATGAATGTGATGATCCATGACACTCATCATCATTCTCCCCTATGAACGCGCGTGACTGACAACCACTTCCGTTCTACCTTAGGCCGGGCGTATATCTCTTAGATTCCCCAACAGAATCTTCGTGGTATAAGCTAGATAGATGGCGGCATTCATGAGAATCCGGAAAGTCTAACCTTGTCTGTGGTATTCCGAGTAGGATTCCGGGATTGAATGACTGTGACGAGCTTCAAACTTCTAAAGGCTGGGCGTTAGTGACAGACGCAAAAGAATCAAGGGATTCTATTCCAACCTGATTGAGAACCGACAGATGATTAGCCATGCTGTGATAGAGCATAGGACCATTTTCACTAAGAGGATGGGATGTAGCCATTGACAACGGTGATGCGCTACATATAGCTTGCCATGGAAAGGAGTAAGAAGAAATTGGATGAATGTAATAAGAAAGTAGAGATTCGAGAGGAGCACAGCATCTCCATATGCCTATCTGAAATTTTCGCCATGGAATTATATGAGTAACTATTTACTATTTTATTTTCTGTTTATTATTTATTTTCGAACTTATCATAAACCAATTTAATCTGCCTAACTGAGATTTACAAGGTGACCATAGCTTGCTTCATACCAACAATCTCCGTGGGATCGACCCTTACTCATGTAAGGTATTACTTGGACGACCCAGTGCACTTGCTGGTTAGTTCAACGGAGTTGTGAGATTCTCTAACAGTGCCTGTAACTCTTTTGGTCCAACAAAAACACTAAGCTGTTGGTGCCATTACCAGGGATTATTAAGATCCCAATTCATCATACCATGATCTCTTTGGGGTATTCTTGATAGAGCCAATATTTAAATTTCATACAAGTACAAAGAGACCAGCTTTGAGGATCACAATTTCGTCCACCAAAGCTCGTCACAGTAATCCAATTCCAGAATCCTACTCGGAATACCACAGAAAAGGTTTAGACTTTCCGGATTCTCATGAATGCCGCTATCAATTCTATCTTATACCACGAAGATTCTGATTAAGGAATCTAAGAGATACTCATTCAATCTGATGTAGAACGGAGGTGATTGTCAGACACACGTTCATAGATTGAGGAAGGTGATGAGAGTCAAGGATGACCACCTTCTCCATAGTTAAGCGCGAATGAACATCTTAGATAGGAACACGCATGTTTGAATGGAAAAACATAAATAATTGCATTAATTCATCGAGACGCTGCAGAGCTCCTCACCCCCAACAATGGGGTTTAGAGACTCATGCTGCCAAAAGGTACAAATTTCAGATCTAAAAATGTCATCCGGTTCAAAATAAGTCTCTAAAAGTTGTTTAAACACTAAACTAATAACCTAAGTTTACAGAAAATGAGTAAACTAAGATAATTGGTGCAGAAATCCACTTCTGGGGCCCACTTGGTGTGTGCTGGGGCTGAGACTTAAGCTTCTCACGTGCCTGAGCTATTTCTGGAGTTGAACGCCAGGTTGTAACCTGTTTTTGGCATTGAACTCCAACTTGCAACTTGTTTCTGGCGCTGAACGCCAGACTGCAACATGGAACTGGCATTGAACGCCATTTTACGTTGTCTATCTTCATGCAAAGTATGGACTATTATATATTTCTGGAAAGCCCTGGATGTCTACTTTCCAGCCCAATTGAGAGCGCACCAATTAGACTCCTGTAGCTCCAAAAAATCCATTCCGAGTACAGGGAGGTCAGAATCCAACAGCATCAGCAGTCCTTTTTCAGCCTAAATCAGATTTTTGCTCAGCTCCCTCAATTTCAGCCAGAAAATACCTGAAATTACAGAAAAACACACAAACTCATAGTAGAGTCCAGAAATATGAATTTTGCCTAAAAATAAATAAAATTATACTAAAAACTAACTAAAACATACTAAAATCTACATGAAATTACCCCCGAAAAGCGTATAAAATATCCGCTCATCACAACGCCAAACTTAAACTGTTGCTTGTCCCCAAGCAAGTAGATAAATAAAATAGGATAAAAAGAAATTAAGAAGCAATAATATCTTAGAGTTTTAAGTGAAGCTCAGATTCTAATTAGATGAGCGGGGCTAGTAGCTTTTTGCTTCTGAACAGTTTTGGCATCTCACTTTATCCTTTGAAATTAAGAATGATTGGCATCCATAGGAACTCAGAATTCAGATAGTATTATTGATTCTCCTAGTTTAGTATGTTGATTCTTGAACACAGCTACTTTATGAGTCTTGGCCGTGGCCCTAAGCACTTTGTTTTCCAGTATTACCACCGGATACATAAATGCCACAGACACATAACTGGGTGAACCTTTTTAGATTGTGACTTAGCTTTGCTAGAGTCCCCAATTAGAGGTGTCAAGAGTTCTTAAGCACACTCTTTTGCTTTGGATCACGACTTTAACCACTCAGTCTCAAGCCTTTCACTTGGACCTGCATGCCACAAGCACATGGTTAGGGACAGCTTGATTTAGCCGCTTAGGCCTAGATTTATTTCCTTGGGCCCTCCTATCCATTGATGGTCAAAGCCTTAGATCCTTTTCACCCTTGCCTTTTGGTTTAAAGGGCTATTGGCTTTTTCTACCTCTTTTGTTTTTCTCTTTTTTTCGCAAGCTTGTTTTTCACTGCTTTTTCTTGCTTCAAGAATCAATTTCATGATTTTTCAGATTATCAATAACATTTTTCTTGTTCATCATTCTTTCAGGAGCCAACAATTTTAACATTCATAAAATTCAATATAAAAAAAGGCATTGTTCAAGCATTCATTCAGAAGACAAAAAGTATTGCCACCACATATAAATAATTAGAATTTTCCTTATTAAGAACTCAAAAAAATTAAATTGCCTCTTTATTCTAAAAATCTACTATTTTATTCATGTTTGATGATGATGAGAAAAATAAATTGTAACTTAATTGGAAATAAAGTCAAAATAGAGATACTGATTACTACTACTAATATATAGCTTCTAAGGTAAATTCATAATAAGAATAGTTATCACAGAGTTAAGGCAAAGATTAGGACTCAACAACCTTTATTTTGGAAAGTGGGTGTTCCTCTAGTTTGTGGGGTGCTTGATCCTTCAAGAGATAATTTCTGACGCTTCAGTTCCTTCAAGTCACATCCTTGCTCTTCCTGTTCCCTTAGGTGCCATGATCTTGATAAGTTTTAGCTCAGTGATCATGGCAAATCACACCAAACTTAGAGGTTTGCTTGTCCTTAAGCAAAAGAAAGGAAAGGAGAGGAATAGAGGGAGAGGCAATTTCAAAATTCAAAAGATATGATGAGTTGAAAAAGATTTGGAAAAAGATTTGTGTTTATGGATTAAGATACATTTGATATTTTTGAAAAAGGGATTTTAGAAATTAGGATTAAAATTTTTGGAATTAAAGGATGAGAGTTTGTAACATGTTTATGCAAGAAATCATGAATTGAAACATAAAAATTAGAAAATTTGTGAAGAAAAATGAATTTTACCTCCCCTCCACCATCCTGGCGTTAAACGCCCAAATGCTGCATGTTTTGGGTCCTGGCGTTAAACGCCCAAACGCTGCATGTTTTGGGAGTTTAACGCCCATGTGCAGCTTCTCCTGGGCGTTCAACGCCTAGCTGTTGCTTCTTTCTGGCATTGAATGCCAGGAACTCCTTTGTCACTGGAAGTTTTTCTGAACGCCCAGGATGCTGTAAATCTGGCGTTAAACGCCCAGAAGATGCTTCTTTCTGGCGTTCAACGCCCAGAAGGTGCTTCTTTCTAGCATTGAACGCCCAAAATAGCTCTTACTGGTGTTTTCGCACCAGTGAACTTCTTTTTGCTATTTTTATCCTTTGAATCCTTCTATAACTCTGTGAACTCAAGCAATTGCTATATTTACCTTGAAGATAATTGACATATACCTGTAAAAATCAATTAATTAACAAATAAACTTTATAAATGGCTGGGTTGTCTCCCAGCAAGCGCTTCTTTATTGTCTTTAGCTGGACTATTACTGAGCTTTAATCAAGTCTCAGTTTTGAGCATTCTTGCTCAAAATTGCTTTCAAGATAATGTGTGACTCTCTGTCCATTAACAATGAACTTTTTGTTGGAATCATTATGCTGAAGCTCTACGTATCCATATGGTGACTGATGAGCGGATAATTTATACGCTTTTTGGCATTGTTTTTAGTATGTTTTTAGTATGATCTAGTTAGTTTTTAGTATATTTTTATTAGTTTTTTAGTTAAAATTCACTTTTCTGGACTTTACTATGAGTTTGTGTGTTTTTCTGTGATTTCAGGTATTTTCTGGCTGAAATTGAGGGTCCTGAGCAAAACTCTGATTCAGAGACTGAAAAGGACTGCAGATGCTGTTGGATTCTGACCTCTCTGCACTCGAAGTAGATTTTCTCGAGCTACAGAAGCCCAATTGGCGTGCTCTCAACGGCATTGGAAAGTAGACATCCTGGGCTTTCCAGCAATGTATAATAGTCCATACTTTGCCTGAGATTTGATGGCCCAAACCGGCGTTCAAAGTCACCCTCAGGAATTCCAGCGTTAAACGCCGGAACTGGCACAAGAATGGG
>NC_029775.3:28833480-28835735 GCF_000817695.3 Arachis duranensis
TCACAGCACGGCTAATCATCTGTTGGTTCTCGATCATGTCGGAGTAGGATCCATTGATTCTTTTGCGTCTGTCACTACGCCCAACACTCGCAAGTTTGAAGCTCGTCACAGTCACCCAATCCCAGAATCCTACTCGGAATACCACAGATAAGGTTTAGACTTTCTGGATCCTCATGAATGCCGCCAACAATTCTAGCTTATACCACGAAGATTCTGATTAAGGAATCTAAGAGATACTCATTCAATCTAACGTAGAATGAAGGTGGTTGTCAGGCACACGTTCATGGGTTGAGGAAGGTGATGAGTGTCACAGATCATCACCTTCTTCATAGTGAAGCGCGAATGAACATCTTAGATAGGAACAAGCATGTTTAAATGGAAAACAGAAATAATTACATTAATTCATCGAGACACTGCAGAGCTCCTCACCCCCAACAATGGAGTTTAGAGACTCATGCCGTCACAAGGAATATAATTCAGATCTAAAATATCATGAGATACAAAATAAGTCTCTAAAAGTTGTTTAAATACTAAACTAGTAACCTAGGTTTACAGAAAATGAGTAAACTAAGATGGATAGTGCAGAAATCCATTTTTGGGGCCCACTTGGTGTGTGCTGCGTCTGAGACTTAAGCTTCTGACGTGCCTGGGCTGTTTTTGGGGTTGAACGCCAGGTTGTAACCTGTTTCTGGCGTTGAACTCCAACTTGCAACCTGTTTCTGGCGCTGAACGCCAGACTGCAACATGGAACTGGCGTTGAACGCCAGTTTCCGTCATCTATCTTCGCGCAAAGTATGGACTATTATATATTGCTGGAAAGCTCTGGATGTCTACTTTCCAACCCAGTTGAGAGCGCGCCAATTGAAATCCTGTAACTCCAAAAACTCCATTCCGAGTGCAGGGAGGTCAGAATCCAATAGCACCAGCAGTCCTTTTTCAGCCTAAATCAGATTTTGCTCAGCTCCCTCAATTTCAGCCAGAAAAATACCTGAAATCACATAAAAACACACAAACTCATAGTAAAGTCCATAAATACGATTTTTGCCTAAAAACTAATAAAAATCTACTAAAAACCAACTAAAACATACTAAAATCTACATGAAATTACCCCCAAAAAGTGTATAAAATATCCGCTCATCAAGGATAGGGCTTATAATTCTCATTCCTTGCCAAGAGCTTTCTTAGTTGTTAGTTTAATTCTTTTGCCATTTACATTTCTTATTCTGTAACCCAAAAATCCTAAAACATACTTCCTAACCAATAACAATAACACTTCCCTGCAATTCCTTGAGAGACGACCCGAGGTTTAAATACTTCGGTTTATTTTTATTCGGGTTTGTTACTTGTGACAACCAAATTTTTTTTTATTGAAGGAATTGTTTGTTGGTTTAGAACTATACTTGCAACGAGATTTCATTTGTGAAATTCTATACCATCAAAAATCTCGCTCATCAAAATGGCGCCGTTGCCGGGGAGTTGCAATAGTGTGCCTTGTCATTGGTTATTGTACATATGTTAATATTGTGAATAGCTTGATTTTTGGATTGCTTGCTAGTTTTAACTAGTTTTAGGACTTTGTTTCATTATTTCTTGGTTGGCTTTTGTTTTTATTCTCTCTTTTCATTATGAATTCTCACTTTGGCTATGAGTTTGGTTCTAACTATGCTGTAGGAAATGGGAGTTACAATGAAGAGATACATCAAGGATGGAACAATCAAGGGTGGGAGGAGCCATATGCATATGATCAATCCTCTTGGCAACAACATCCACCAATGCACTATGAACAAGAGCCATTCTATGATAGGAAGAGGTGAATTACATGGGAGAACCCTATGGAAACACCTACAATCTTTCATGGAGAATTCATCCAAATTTCTCATGGAAGGATCAACAGAGACCTCAACAAGGTTTCAACAACAGTAATAGTGGAAGAAACAGGTTTAGCAATAGCAAGCCTTTTCCATCATCTTCTCAGCAATAGACAGAGAGTTCTAAGCAGAATAACTCTGACTTAGCAACCATGGTCTCTGATCTAATCAAAACCACTCAAAGTTTCATGATTGAAACAAGGTCCTCCATTAGAAATTTGGAAGGACAAGTGGGTCAGCTGAGCAAGAGAATTACTGAACTCCCTCCTAGTACTCTCCCAAGCAATACAGAAGAAAATCCAAAAGGAGAGTGCAAGGCCATCAACATGGCCGAATTTTGGGAGGAAGGAGAGGCAGTGAACGCCACTGAGGAAGACCTCAATGGAC
>NC_029775.3:28835766-28836403 GCF_000817695.3 Arachis duranensis
CTCAATGGACGTCCATTGGACTCCAATGAGTTCCCCAATGAGGAACGATGGGAATCTGAGGCTCAAAATGAGACGATAGAGATTCCACTGGACTTACTTCTGCCATTCATGAGCTCTGATGAGTATTCTTCCTCTGAAGAGAATGAGTATGTCACTGAAGAGCAAGTTGCTAAATACCTTGGAGCAATCATGAAGTTAAATGACAAGTTATTTGGAAATGAGACTTGGGAGGATGAACCCCCTTTGCTCACCAAAGAACTGGATGACTTGTCTAGGCAGAAACTACCTCAAAAGAGACAGGAACCTGGGAAGTTTTCAATACCTTGTACCATAGGCACCATGACCTTCAAGAAGGCCTTGTGTGACTTAGGGTCAAGTGTAAACCTCATGCCTCTCTCTGTAATGGAGAAGCTATGAATCTTTGAGGTGCAAGCTACAAAAATCTCACTAGAGATGGCAGACAACTCAAGAAAACAAGCCCATGGACTTGTAGAGGATGTTCTAGTTAAAGTTGAAGACCATTACATCCCTACTAATTTCATAGTCCTAGAGACTGGGAAATGCATGGATGAATCCATCATCCTTGGCAAACCCTTCCTAGCCACAGCAAAGGTTGTGATTGATGTTGATAGAGGAG
>NC_029775.3:28837937-28838849 GCF_000817695.3 Arachis duranensis
GTGGTTCAAGAGTTCTATGCCAATGCATGGATCACCAAGAACCATGACCAAAGTATGAACCCGGATCCTAAGAATTGGCTTACTATGGTTCGGGGGAAATACTTGGTTTTTAGTCCGGAAAATGTAAGGTGGCATTCAACTTGCCCATGATGCAAGGAGATGAACATCCTTACACTAGAAGGGTCAACTTTGATAAAAGGTTGGACCAAGTCCTCACAGTCATATGTGAAGAGGGCGCCCAATGGAAGAGAGATTCAAGAGGGAAGCCGGTTCAATTGAGAAGGCATGGAGAGATTCAAGAGGAAAGTCGGTTCAATTGAGAAGGCATGACCTCCAACGTTCAATCATTCCCACTAGCAACCGGTCTGAAGTTACTATAGACCGGGCTATCATGATTCATAGCATCATGATTGGAGAAGAAATAGAAGTTCATGAAGTTATAGCTCAAGAACTCTATAAGGTGGCGGACAAGTCCTCTACCTTGGCAAGGTTAGCCTTTCCTAATCTCATTTGTCACCTCTGTTATTCAGTTGGAGTTGACATAGAGGGAGACATCCCTATTGATGAGGACAAGCCCATCACTAAGAAGAGGATGGAGCACACAAGAGACCCCACTCATCATGAGATCCCTGAGATTCCTCAAGGGATGCACTTTCCTCCACAAAATTATTGGGAGCAACTAAACACCTTCCTAGGAGAATTGAGTTCCAACATGGGACAACTAAGGGTGGAGCATCAAGAACACTCCATCCTCCTCCATGAAATCAGAGAAGATCAAAGAATCATGAGAGAGGAGCAAAAAAGACAAGGAAGAGACATTGAGGAGCTCAAACACTCCATAGGATCTTCAAGAAGAAGAACAAGCCGCCATCACTAAGGTGGACCCGTTCCTTAATTTCCTTGTTCTTTATT
>NC_029775.3:28838976-28839662 GCF_000817695.3 Arachis duranensis
TATGAATGTCCTATGAATCCATCACCTTTCTTAAAAAAAAACGTGCTTAATTGAAAAGAAAAAGAATTGCATGAATTTTGAATTTTATAACAGTTTAATTATTTTGATGTGGTGGCAATATTTTTATTTTCTGAATGTATGCTTAAACAGTGCATGTCTTTTGAATTTGTGGTTCATGAATGTTGGCTCTTGAAAGAATGATGAAAAAGGAGACATGTTACTGAGGATCTGAAAAATCACAGAAATGATTCTTGAAGCAAGAAAAGCAGTGAATACAAAAAAAAGAGGGAAGAAAAGAAAACGAAAAAAAAGAGAAAAAGAAAGAAATAAAGCTGTGATCCAAGGCAAAAGGAGTGTGCTTAAGAACCCTGGACACCTCTAATTGGGGACTCTAGCAAAGCTGAGTCACAATCTGAAAAGGTTCACCCAATGATGTGTCTGTGGCATGTATGTATCCGGTGGTAATACTGGAAGACAGAGTGCTTTGGGCCACGGCCAAGACTCAATAAATAGCATGTTCAAGAATCATCATACTTAACTAGGAGAATCAATAACACTATCTGGATTCTGAGTTCCTAAAGAAGCCAATCATTCTGAATTTCAAAGGATAGAGTGAGATGCCAAAACTATTCAGAGGCAAAAAGCTAAAAGCCCCGCTCATCTAATTAATACTGATCTTCATAGAT
>NC_029775.3:28840895-28842469 GCF_000817695.3 Arachis duranensis
GAGCTTTAATCAAGTCTCAGTTTTGAGCATTCTTGCTCAAAATTGCTTTCAAGATAATGTTTGACTCTCTGTCCATTAACAATGAACTTTTTGTTGGAATCATTATCCTGAAGCTCTACGTATCCATATGGTGACACACTTGTAATCACATATGGTCCTCTCCACCGGGATTTCAATTTCCCGGGGAATAATCTGAGCCTAGAATTAAATAGCAGAACTTTTTGCCCTAGCTCAAAGACTCTGGATGACAGTTTCTTATCATGCCATCTTTTTGCTTTCTCCTTGTAAATTTTTGTATTTTCGAAAGCATTGAGTCTGAATTTCTCTAGCTCATTTAACTGGAGCAGACATTTTTCTCCAGCTAACTTGGCATCAAGGTTTAAGAACATGGTTGCCCAGTAGGCTTTATGTTCCAGTTCCACTGGTAAGTGACAGGCTTTTCCATACACAAGCTGGTATGGAGAAGTTCCTATGGGAGTCTTGAATGCTGTTCTGTATGCCCACAGAGCATCATCCAAGCTTCTTGCCCAATCCCTTCTACGGTTAATTACAGTCCATTCCAGGATTCTTTTAAGTTCTTTGTTAGAGACTTCAGCTTGCCCATTTGTCTGTGGATGATATGGAGTGGCTATCCTGTGGCTAACTCCATAATGAACCAAAGCCGAGTAAAGCTGTTTATTGCAGAAATGAGTGCCCCCATCACTGATTAATACTCTAGGGATACCAAATCTGCTGAAGATGTGTTTCTGGAGGAATTTTAGCACTGTCTTAGTGTCATTAGTTGGTGTTGCAATAGCTTCCACCCATTTGGATACATAATCCACTGCCACCAGAATATAAGTGTTTGAGTATGATGGTGGGAAAGGCCCCCATGAAGTCAATACCCCATACATCAAACAACTCAATCTCCAAGATCCCTTGTTGAGGCATGGCATAACTGTGAGGCAGATTGCCAGATCTTTGGCAACTGTCACAGTTAAGTACAAACACTTGGGAGTCTTTATAGAGAGTAGGCCAGTAGAAGCCGCATTGGAGGACTCTTGTGGCTGTTTGCTCACTTCCAAAATGTCGTCTATACTGTGATCCATGGCAGTGCCAGAGGATCTTCTGTGCTTCTTATTTAGGCACACATCTACGGATTACTCCGTCTGCACATCTCTTAAAGAGATATGGTTCATCCCAAAGATAGTACTTTGCATCTGTGATCAATTTCTTTGATTGCTGCCTACTGTATTCTTTGGGTATGAATCTCACTGTCTTGTAGTTTGCAATGTCTGCAAACCATGGCACTTCCTGGATGGCAAAGAGTTGCTCATTTGGAAAGTTTTCAGAGATCTCAATAAGAGGGAGGGACGCCCCTTCTACTAGTTCTATTCGAGACAGGTGATCTGCTACTTGGTTCTCTGTCCCTTTTCTGTCTCTTATTTCTATATCAAACTCTTGCAGAAGCAAAACCCATCTTATGAGTCTGGGTTTTGAATCCTGCTTTGTGAGTAGATATTTAAGAGCAGCATGATCAATGTACACAATCACTTTTGATCCTACTAAATAGGATCTGAATTTGTCAATGGCGT
>NC_029775.3:28842570-28842981 GCF_000817695.3 Arachis duranensis
TCATAGTAAATGACGTGCAGAAGCTTGTCATGCCTTTGTCCCAACACTGCACCAATGGCATGGTCACTGGCATCACACATCAGTTCAAAAGGTAATATCCAGTCTGGTGCAGAGATGAACTGGTGTTGTGACCAGTTTAGCTTTCAAAGTCTCAAACACCTGCAGACACTCCTTATCAAAGATAAATGGCATGTCAGCAGCTAGTAGATTACTTAGAGGTTTGGCGATTTTTGAAAAATCCTTTATAAACCTCCTATAAAATCCTGCATGCCCCAGAAAGCTTCTGATTGCCTTAACATTGGCTGGTGGTGGTAATTTTTTAATTACCTCTACCTTAGCTTGATCCACTTCTATTCCCTTGTTTGAAATTTTGTGTCCAAGAACAATTCCTTCAGTCACCATAAAGTGACA
>NC_029775.3:28843075-28846075 GCF_000817695.3 Arachis duranensis
AAGACAGGAGCTGAATGAGTCTCCAAATACTGAAAAGACATCCATGAAGACTTCCAGAAATTTTTCCACCATATCAGAGAAAATTGAGAGCATGCACCTTTGAAAGGTTGCAGGTGCATTGCACAGACCAAATGGCATCCTTCTGTATGCAAATACTCTAGATGGACATGTGAATGCTGTTTTTTCTTGATCTTGGGGATCTACTGCAATTTGATTATAACCTGAATATCCATCCAGAAAGTAGTAGTATTCATGACCTGCTAGTCTTTCTAGCATCTGGTCTATGAATGGTAAAGGAAAATGATCCTTTCTGGGAGCTGTATTGAGCCTTCTGTAATCAATGCACATACGCCACCCTGTAACTGTTCTTATAGGAACCAGTTCATTTTTTTTCATTATGAACCACTGTCATGCCACCCTTCTTAGGGACGACTTGGACAGGGCTTACCCATGGGCTATCAGAAATAGGATAAATAATCCCAGCCTCTAGTAATTTAGTGACCTCTTTCTGCACCACCTCCTTCATGGCTGGATTCAGCCGCCTTTGTGGTTGAACCACTGGCTTAGCGTCACCCCCCAATAAAATCTTGTGCATGCATCTGGCTGGGCTAATGCCCTTAAGATCACTGATGGACCACGCAAGAGCTGTCTTGTGTGTCTTTAGCACTTGAATTAGTGCTTCCTCTTCTTGTGGCTCTAAGGTAGAGCTTATGATTACAGGAAAGGTATCACCTTCTCCCAGAAATGCATATTTCAGGGATGGTGGTAATGGTTTGAGCTTGGGTTTAGTAGGTTTCTCCTCTTCTTGAGGGATTTTCAGAGGTTCTATTATTCTCTCTGGTTCCTCCAGATCAGGCTGAACATCTTTAAAGATATCCTCCAGTTCTGATTCGAGACTCTCAGTTATATTGATCTCTTTTACCAGAGAGTCAATAATATCAATGCTCATGCAGTCATTTGGAGTGTCTGGATGCTGCATAGCTTTGACAACATTCAACTTGAACTCATCTTCATTGACTCTCAGGGTTACTTCCCCTTTTTGGACGTCAATAAGGGTTCGGCCAGTTGCTAGGAAAGGTCTTCCTAGAATGAGATTTGCACTATTGTGCTCCTTCATTTCTAGCACCACAAAGTCAGTAGGAAAGGCAAATGGCCCAACCTTGACAATCATGTCTTCAATCACGCCTGATGGGTATTTAATGGAGCCATCAGCAAGTTGGAGACATATCCGGATTGGTTTGACTTCTTCAGTCAAACCAAGCTTTTTGATAGTAGATGCAGGTATTAGGTTGATACTTGCCCCAAGATCACATAGAGCTTGCTTGGTACAAGTACCCTCTAATGTGCATGGTATCATAAAGCTTCCGGGATCTTTGAGCTTCTCAGGTAAGCTTTTCAGAATGACTGCATTGCATTCTTCAGTGAGGTAAACTTTTTCTGTTTCCCTCCAATCCTTTTTATGACTTAAGATCTCTTTCATGAACTTAGCATAAGAGGGTATTTGCTCAAGTGCCTCTTCAAACGGAATCTTTATTTCAAGAGTCCTGAGATAGTCTGCAAAGCAGGAAAATTGCTTATCCTGTTTTGCTTGGCGGATTTTCTGAGGATAAGGCATTTTGGCTTTGTATTCCTCAACCTTAGTTGCTGCAGGTTTATTGCCTACAGATGTGGGTTAAGAAGCCTTTTTAGATGGATTATTATCAGTACTTATATGTGTCTGATCCCCCACTGGCATTTGAATGCCAGGGGGTGGAAGCTGGAGTGGCGTTAGACGCCAACTCCTTACTTGTTTCTGGCGTCTGAATGCCAGAACTGTGCTCCCTTTGGGTGTTCAACACCAAATCCTTGCTTGTTTCTGGCGTTGAACGCCAGGACGGAGCATGGTTTGAGCGTTCAACACCAGCTTTCCACCCATTCTCTGGTGTTTGAGCGCCATAATTATTCCTCTCTGGGCTCTTACTGTTCTCAGAGGAATTTTGGTTAGTTTGCTTATTTCTTGGCTTCCTGCTATCTTGAAGTGAGGTATTTAATGTTTTTCCACTTCTTAATGAACTGCTTGGCACTCTTCTGTTATTTGTTTTGGTAACTGCTGTTCTGTTTGCTTCAACTGTACTTCCATATTCATATTAGCCATTCTTGTTTCTTGTAGTATTTCCTTGAATTCGGCTAGCTGTTTTGTTAGAAAATCCAGTTGCTGATTGAATTCAGTAACTTGTTCTGTAGGACTCAGTTCAGCAGTTACTGTTTTAGCCTCTTCTTTCATGGAAGGTTCACTGCTTAGGTACAGATGTGGATTTCTGGCAACTGTATCAATGAGCTCTTGAGCTTCTTCTATTGTCTTTCTCATGTGTATAGATCCACCAGCTGAGTGGTCTAGAGAAATCTGAGCTCTTTCTGTAAGCCCATAGTAGAAGATGTCTAACTGCACCCACTCTGAAAACATTTCAGAGGGGCATTTTCTTAGCATCTCTCAGTATCTCTCCCAAGCATCATGAAGAGATTCATTATCTCCTTGTTTGAAGCCTTGGATGCTCAGCCTTAGCTGTGTCATCCGTTTTGGAGGAAAATAGTGATTCAGGAATTTTTCTGACAGCTGTTTTCATGTTCTTATGCTAGCCTTAGGTTGGTTATTTAACCACCTCTTAGCTTGGTCCTTTACAGCAAATGGAAACAATAATAATCTGTAGACATCCTGATCTACTTCCTTATCATGTACTGTGTCAGCAATTTGTAAAACTTCCTTATCATGTACTGTGTTAGCAATTTGTAAAAACTGTGCTAGAAACTCTGTAGATTCTTCCTGTGGAAGACTGGAATACTGACAACTTTGCTGCACCATGATAATGAGTTGAGGGTTCAACTCAAAACTACTGACTCCGATGGAGGGTATACAGATACTACTCCCATATGAAGCAGTAATGGGGTTAGCATATGACCCCAGAGTCCTTCTGGACTGTTCATTTCCACTTAGGTCCATGTTGGAGTAAAGGAGGTAATGTG